>NC_133346.1:9640633-9740633 GCF_030506205.2 Paramisgurnus dabryanus
GTTGTTTTCTTGTATGAGGACATATTAGTCATTCAGTGAGTACATAACAGTGCCATTCTTTAATTAGGCTATTTTCACACCACTCTAGCTGCTAGATTTATCCAAATGACAGACGTGGTGCAGATAATCTGTTGTCCATATGTGTCAGCATCCATAAATGTGTGTCTTGTTCTGTGACTGATTCAGTCACAACACACTTCAACTGAAGAAAATCTCTTAAAAGAAATTACCTTTCACAGTCGTACAGGTGTGAACTCACTTTACGTAGAATGGGGTGTTAAAGGTGTCTTAGTAACATGGTTGTAAACACAAAGCAGCGCCATTAGGGACTATCCTTAACGTTATCCAAACTAAACCCTATTAGCATCACTAAAATGACTGGGAAGATACAAAATCAAAACACACTCAGTAATTGACTTGTAAAACATAACACTGTACCATTTCTTTAAAAAAATCTTTAAAATATTTTTCATCCTTAATCCATGCTACCTGCTAAAACATTACAAATTGACAACAATATAACATTTAATATGAATGTGCTTTTAAAAACTGCCATTATGTTTTCATTCTATAGTTGTTAGTAGCAATCAAAATGGTTAAATACACACAAGCACAAACAAACAAACACGGCAAGATGGGTGTTTATGTATAGAGGTGGAGTAAAGACAGACGATCAGGTGCCACTTACAGCAGTGTCTGTGGTTTTTATGGAGTGAAGTGTGTGTTTTTCACAATGGCTCAGTATGATTCATAAAAACATCAAGTATTTGACACAAAATGCAGTGGGTTGTGGGAACTTGGTTTATCACATCTTTACTTGGCCTTGGAAGAGGGCATAACACTTTATTTAAAGGTAGGAAAAACTATTTATGCTTAACACTTTATTGCTTAAAGATTGCTTTATAACTGTGTTCCAGATTTTCTAATAATTTCTTAAGGTACTAAACATAGACATAAATGAGATAGTGATGGTGGAGCGAAATGATTAATATCTTTACCAGTATGTTCATGTTCATCCAAAGTCACCTAAAAATGAATACAAGATGTACAAAGTTACAAAGATTGCTTGATTATTAAATAATTAAAAAGTATTTGATGATGAATGTGTGCATTAAAACCTTTTATTTGGAATTACAGACTTAATTTTTCCATTATTTGTTATTTTTCTTTCTAATGGGATATATGATTAAATCTCTCTTAAAGATAACTATTTATATTTGTACTTTTAACCGAAACACAGTAGTCTTAAATGTATTTTTGCTCTAAAATACATTTTCTTAAAGAGATAGTTCACCCAAAACTGAAAATTCTGTCATTAATTCACCCTCAAGTTGTTCCAAACCTGTCTGAATTTTTTCTGCTTAACACAAAAGAAGATATTTTGTTGAATGTTTGTAACCAAACCAAAGTTTTGAAACACCACTGACTTCCAAAGTATTTTTTCCTACTATGGAAGTCAATGGTGCCCCAGATGTGTGCTTAGATTTTACATTGTGAATTCAGGACTATTAAAATAATATAATATAAAATATTATATAATAAATATAATTATTATCAATAGACTGTTCACTCTGTGATTTAAGATTTGTTTTCAACAATTTTCAAAGTTTTATCAATATGCTGACTGAAAGATTTGATTTCCCTGTCTTTATCTGTCAGGATATGATCGATCTCTTTCGGGTTATCATCGATGTTCTGTGAATGAGTCTGTGTTGGTGACCCATGTGATCTCCTATCCAACCTCATACACTCAAAAGAGACCATGTGGAGGATGGCTGCCATGGACAGTGTGTGACGTTACAGTTTATCAAACATCATATCGAATGGAGTTCTCCAACACAACCAAACAGGTCATGAAATGTTGCCATGGCTACGAACAAGTTGGGAGTTACTGTGCTTTGCGTAAGTATTTCACTGTGAATTTCATTGTAAAATCTACTCTTAAAGTTTTAACTCTGTGATTGAAAAATACATTCTATATATAATTATATACCATATATAATGATTTTGCTTCATTTCGGGAGCTTTGAACAGAAGTGCAGAATTTACATCAAAGCCAGGGCTCTGTCCCTCAGTGACAGAGTCTCAATGGTATGATGCAAACTCATCCAGCTCTGTGTGCATGTGGGACATAGATTGCCCTAAACGGCAAAAATGTTGTCAGAACGAGAACACCTATCAATGCTCAGACCCACTTCCACCAGGTGAGAGGATATTATACACAATAACATACATTATTTTACACCCCAGAATTCTCAACAGCATGCAATGACATTAAAATACCCATCTTCCATCAGGCAACAGAAACTGGTGCTTCAATGCAACAATAACCGTTAAAACAGCTTTTGAGCTTCTTAATATGGACAAAGGACTTTTTAACCACACACGACTTCTGCACTCTGTGGTTTGTAGTCAATCACTCTATAACTTGGACACTATTTACTATTTTATGTTTAGCACCTAAATTAAACATATGGCAGACACTGCGCTTCCTACTGTACCTAGACACACTGTCAGTAAAATATGGTCAAAAAAGTTGTCCCTATATGTACCACTTAAGTACAAATGTCAAATATGTATACATTTGGTCCCAATGGATCTTTGAGGTACCAATATGCACTCGTCTGTACCTATATGCACACGTCTGTATATGCACTCGTCGGTACCTATATGCACTCGTCGGTACCTATGTATCTTTGATGTACCAAAATGCACTCTTTGGCACCAATATGTAACCTTTGAGGTACCAATATGCATCTCTGAGGTACCTATATGCACACGTCTGTACATATATGCACTCGTCGGTACCTATATGCACTCATCGGTACCTATGAATCTTTGATATACCAAAATGCACTCTTTGGCACCAATATGTAACCTTTAAGGTACCAATATGCATCTCTGAGGTACCAATATGCAGTCGTCTGTACCTAATTGCACTCGTCTGTACCAATATGCACTCTTTTGTACCAATATGTATCTTTAAGGTACCAATATGCACTCTTTGGCACCAATATGTATATTGGTACCAATATGCACCCCTGAGGTACCAATATGCACTTGTCTGTACCAATATGCACTCTTTGGAACCAATATGTATCTTTGAGGTACCAATATGCACTTTTTGGTACCAATATGTATCTTTCAGGTACCAATATGCACTCTTTGGCCCCGATATGTAACCTTTGAGGTACCAATATGCCCCCTTGAGGTACCAGTATGCACTCGTCTGTACCTATATGCATTCATTGCTACCAATATGCACTCTTTGGCACCAATATGTAAGCTTTAAGGTACCAATATGCCCCCTTGAGGTACCAATATGCACTCGTCTGTACCAATATGAACATTTGAGGTACCAACATGCACTCTTTGGTACCAATATGAACCTTTAAGGTACCAATATGCACTCGTCTGTACCAATATGAACATTTGAGGTACCAACATGCACTCTTTGGCACCAATATGAACCTTTAAGGTACCAATATGCACTCGTCTGTACCAATATGAACCTTTGAGGTAACAACATGCACTCTTTGGTACCAATATGAACCTTTAAGGTACCAATATGCATTCTTTGCAACCAGTATGTACCTCTGAGGTACTAATATTAACTCTTTAGGTGTACAGTGACTGCTAGATAACATTTTGACCATCTTTTCTGCCAGCACAACAGGGGCATCATTTATTTTGTTTCACATGCACCTATGAAGCCCTAAAATTTCTAAAATGTCTAGGTTTTGATATCTCACTCTATACAATATTGTTTTTTAGTGACATGAATGCAATGTTTTTCCATAGGTAACTGGTGCTCTTGGCACTAATGGCATTTCTGTGGATCATCTTTGGTCCTGGGCAGCAGGGCCCTTCACAACCTCTTCCTCGGTGCAGGTTTGCTCCTCTATAGTTTTGTCTCTAAAGAACATCTCCACACAACTATACATGCTTGAAATCATAGAGGAGGTGACTAATGTGGCGGTGGAAGGTAGGTGCAAATGTCTTGTAACACTGTGTCAGTCTGATTTGTGTCATTGTGAATTCAAAGCATTTATACGATTGATAACAGGCCAATGCACTTTCTATTAACACACCCCCAAGCGTGCCGCACAAGCCCTGAAAAGTGAAGCCAAAACGTCTCGATCGCCCCCCAGTGACTGGTCCCAGTATAGGTCATAAAGCCCGCCTCCCCATGTTATTCAATGGGACTTGAGACCAACTAAAAAAATTAATTACACTTCAATTATCTTTTTTCCGAAGCTGGTTTCTGTCATTTACTGTAGTTTTTATCACGCTGATGTTAATTCAAATGTTTGTTTTTAAAATAGGTTTGTGTTTAGTTAGTTATTTAATGATATAAAAACGGTGGTGTCACGTCATGATTGACAGCTGTGATATCGTGTGATTTGCGCATTCTACGAGAGCGAGGGCAGGGTTTTGACTTCGCGCCTTCCCTTCCTGCTCACTACTGCGCATGACTGGTCCCGAAATCGCTATTGCGCAGGCTCAACACCCAAGATGTCAGCGCCATATCAGGACACTGGCGGCTTCACTTTTCACCAATGGAAGAGAGCGAACAGGCGTCGTCCATCTTTTTTACAGTCTATGTATCACACAGATAATATATGAAGAGCTTAGTTTCAAAACCCTTTAAGTGCGTCTGACATGTTTTCTTATAAATTAGCATTTTTTATCAGACTATGCTAACAAACTGTTATTTCTGAATGGCCTGAGGCTGGGATTAAAGCGTAACTAAACCCCTGGTCAGAGCCTGACTCCACCCACTGGCAATATTTGAAAAATGCAAGAAAAGTGGGCAGATCCCAAAGGAGATAGAGGGGACGAACTAAGCTCGTACCAAGTGTGTGGTGAGATCGTAACAAGGGCGTGGTGAGCTTGAACCTGCTAACGTCACGAGTCATTTTTTGGACCCAACATCCAATGGGAAAATTCAACTGCAGTACCCACCGTTCAACTTGAAGAGGGCAGCACTCAGACGTTTTTACACCATATATTGCAGTATTGAAACACTTTATATCCAAATGTCAAAAAAATTACTAAAATCAATGAACAGCACTAATAAAGCATCATTCTTACAGATCATTAACTAAAAAAAGTTGGTTTAGGGTTTAGTTACTCTTTAAGCGAATTTGAAGCGAAAGCATTTAATAAATATAATAAATATTATAGAGTGCATTCAGTTAATATCATTATCTCAGATATGGTGTTTAGTGGCTTTTGCATTTAAGCTCCTGCTTATAAAATGCATCAATTGCATTAAATTACATTTTAGCATCACCATTACAAACACACACACACATGGATGTATTTTCATTTTCCAACACAGATGTGGATGAATGTGCAGTCCCGGAGTTGAACAACTGTTCCAACCACACAAACTGCAATAATACTGAAGGATCTTATGTATGTATCTGCCATCATGGTTTTGAGGACCAAAATCCTACAGAGCCTGGAACGGTTTGCATTGGTAAGAAAGAAAGTAGAACATAAAGAATATATATTTGTTTTACTTCATTATGATGACGCATACTTAGATGTTTAAATGATTGCTTGACCATATACTGTATGATAAAAACCTATAATTTGTCATAACCATGAAGTGTTTTCTGGTTTCTAATGTAGCCCCCATAGTAACTACTCCAGCAAGTACAACAGGAAACTCCCCCACCACAACATCTCAATATACTACCGGTAATTTTGTGCCCGCTGACACCCACTACATCACTTCAAATCTTTTAACCCCTTCAGACCAGATTTTTCAAGTGTTTAATCAGTGTGCCTTATCTGAAAGTGGTTAATAATGGTTTATCTGTTTATCTTGCCGGCTCTGCTTTTAACCCAAACTTTTAAAAGGTCCTACAACAAATACTGATACTGGTGGAACACAAAGTAGTGATGGACCGATGTCAACATCCTTTGTTGATCAGTCTACACAAACAAATCCAAGCAGCCAACCATCTCCTAAGTGTGGTATGTTATGCAAAATACTATAACTGTTACACATACAAAGGACATTTTTGTTAATGTTTTATGCTACTTGTATGGTCATAAACACTTTATATTACTAACACCAGCCATCCGATTTATTTTTATGTTAAGACTACATACCGGAGATCACCAGTATCTCTGCTAATAATGTCACTAATTCCACATTCAACGTGACATGGACCACCAACAATCAGACGGGTGTGAAATTTCATCTGGTTTTGCTACATGGGACCACTGAACTGAATAACTTGTACATAACAAGCTTGCATTGGATGTTTAGAGACTTGATGCCTGGGGTACTTTATACTGTACGGGTCGCACCAATTACCTGTGAAAACATGGGAAACCATACGGAGGTCAAAGTGAGGACAGGTAAGTACAACTGGGCACTTAGTACTTCTGTGTTTTGGATCAGAACCCAGTTTTTTTGGTCTTAGTACATTCAAAGGGGTTTTTATATATGAAGATAGGGGCCCTACTACAGGTGAAAGCATAGTTTTGCATTATATTACTGTTTTCTCATTTGTCTAAAATGAAAATGCTTTCTTTAGATGGAGAAACGCTTAGTGCGATAGCCCGTTTGACGAACGTGGTGTATGCACAGTATATGGGCGATCCAAACAGTGAAGAATATAAGGCGTTTTGTAGTAGTGTCATAGATGAGGTAATGGTTTTCTCATTCTTTCAAATACATGAGTATCAACATAATCATTTTTTAAGCAAATGAAGTAAGTGGTTACAGAAATACTAGGGGTGCACCGATAAATGCCGATATACACTAATAATATGTGGCCGATAACTATTCTGAATTGCACAGCCGATATTATTCACAGCTATTTCATGTACTACGGCTTTAAGTCCTTATCGATCTGAAATCACTGTTAGTTTGACTCGTTTATAACATGGATTTGAAAAAGCAACACTCGTCAAACATAATCATTATACAGTCTTTATTATCATGAAAATACTTGAAAAGGTTTGAAGCACAACAATATAAATATATCCTTAAGCCATTTCCTGGAGCTGCGTGTCATAGACATAGATATGTATAATAAAGGCTAGATGTGCTACGGCGGAGTCTCTAACACCTTCACCTGGCGGCCATCTTACCACAGGCAGCTCACTCACCCGTAGTATTGAGTTTTAATGGTGCAGGTACTTTTAAATGACCATAACTTGCTCAATTTTCTACCAATTTTCAAACGGTTTGGTTTCTTACAAACGTTATTAGCGTGGCTATAATGCTTTAACATGTTTCATGAATTTTTTTAGTATGCAGTGTCATAGGTACACCTTTGAAATTTATAACAAACAAACCGTTTGAAAATCGGTAGAAAATTGAGCAAGTTATGGTCATTTAAAAGTTCCTGCCCATTAAAACTCAATGCTACGAGTGAGCAAGCTGCCTGTTGTAAGATGGCTGCCAAATGCGGACATTCCACTCAATTGGCCAGCAGCGCGGGTGAGACATCTAGCCTTTATTATACGTATCTATGGTCATAGCTGTGTGTGTATGGTTCTTCGTCTACAGCGCATATTGAGTTTCTGCACGAGCGCGCCCTCTGGCTTTTGGATGTAGCAGCATTTCACCGTAATTCATTGAGAAGCATAGCAAGCATCATCGGCCGATATATCGGTGCACCCCTATAAAATACGATTATTCTAAATGGTAAAATATTTAATTAATTTATAATCTTTGATTTACAATAAACAAAGACATTGTCAAAAATAAACAGATTTCCTCTTAAATGTTTTTCCAGATTCTTTTATCCTTGCCTGAAGATATACGGCAACTTGTTGTCTCAGGAGTGGTCACCATAAACATCACGTCACTGTCCAACGGCAGTGTGATTGTGAACTTTTCTATTGTATTTCAACCAAACAGCAACTTGAGCTTGTATAATGTGTCCAATGCTCTCATGACATCACTACAGAGCAGCCATGTATACGCTGTAGACAACAGCAGTATACACATAGAAGGTATTGCATATCTGCCTGTGTGTCTAGGCATCATTATTTACTTGTTAAAACAGCATAAGAAGTTGGATGATGGAATAGTTGCCACAGTTTTTGTTGTTGATGTGATTGGTCTCTTGTTATTTATAGATTTAAACGAGTGTTTGTTGGGTATGGCGGACTGCTCTCCATGGGCTAACTGTAATAACACCTATGGCTCGTACACCTGCGACTGTTGGTATGGGTACGAAGACTTGAACCCCAGTAGAAAAGGGCGCAGCTGTGCAGGTATACCAGATTTCCCCTAACTTTAATTGCAACAGCTGGAAGGCAGTCATGCGCCGTTTGAATAAATGCACATTTGTGACCCTGTCTGTGAAATCCAGGCTAAAGTCTCATAAAGTCTAATTAAATACCACTTTTAGCATAGCTTAGCACAATTCATTGAATCTGATTAGACCATTAGCATTGGCCGAAAAAAATAACCAAAGAATTCAAATTTTAATTTTCTGTTGGTCTTAGTACACAATGTAACTACAGAAGAGTCAAGTTTTAAATAGGAAACATTTCGAAACTCTTTGTTGTTTTTTTAACGCAATGCTAATGGTCTAATCAGATTAAATGGATTATGCTAAGCTATGCTAAAAGTGGAAACACCAGACCCGGAGATCGGCTGAATGGATTCCAAAAGGGTTAAAATCAAATGTTTAACTGTAGGGGAGCTGGAAAATGTGCATATTTTCAAAAAAGTGAAGTTTCCCTTTAATCTTCTCATGTTTATTTCTTTCTTTATCCACTCAAAGCTACATTCTCAACATCAACTCCACCGTCTTTTACTATAATCTCCACCACACTGAACTTCGATCAAACCTCAAATGATCCCATAACAACCCCAGACCCTTCCACGACATCCACAACTCATGTTACAATGGCAGCAGCATCTGTAGAGTCCAGCATTATTCCTTCCACAACGCTAAATACTGACAGATCAGTGACCAGTACCACAACTCAAGCAACCTCACTCAGATCCAAGGCATCAAGCCTGTCTAGCGTCTCATCTACCAACCATATGCCACCTGGTACCAAGATAATAGCCGTTCAGTGCAGCACTGGTTACATATCAGTCAGGGTAAGACGAGACTACCTGGACATCAATAATATTTCAGTGAGTTCCCTGTACCTCGGTCAACCCGAATGTGGACCAAAAAAAGTCAATTTGAGTCATGTGCAGCTCATCACGGCCTGGGATAAGTGTGGGACTACACAGGAGCATGTAAGTGTTCTGGAATATACTGTAAATATACTGTATAAGCACACTTTACTCTGTTAAATGATCCCTGTAGTATGAATGTGTGACCAATGCTCTGTTTGCATTGCAGAACAGCACCCATTATACATTTAATGTGACTCTTTATAACAACATAAGCAGTTTGATTTTTCTGATGGCTGCTCCTAAGCGTCTGGCAGTTCCCATCATCTGCACCTACCCCAGCAGCATCATCATCTCCATGGGATACTCACCCACAGGGTACAGTGCTTCCATAGCAACCGTCTCCATGGAGCTTGTTTTTCTCTCCGTTTCCCACTCAGTACCCTATGCCTTGTCATGTGAAGAATATCGAAACTCATTTAAGGTGTTGGTGACCACAGGGTATTTGTAAAGATCACACGTTATTCCCAAACTCTGTACAAAATATGTAATCTACAGTTATTGGGTGCTTATATTTATAGACGGGTAATCACACAAAAACATGTTCCTCTTTCATTTGACATATTTTCACCTCTAACAAATTATCTTGAAATTATTAAATGTTAATTTAAAGGTTGATATTTTGAGCAATGTTTCTAATCAAGCAGTTCTGGAGCACCATTTACTTCTATAGTAGGAAAAAATATAATGGAAGTCAATGGTGCTGCAAAACTGTTTGGTTACAAACACAGCTCATTGTTTTTTTAGAACAAGGTTTGAAACAACTTTAGGGTGATTAAGTGATGAAATAATTTTCATCTTTTGGTGAACTGTCCCTTTAAGACTTTTAGTTAGAATTAGTTCATCTCAAGAGGTTATTTTGGTCACTAATACTAATACACTCTGTTCCCTTAGATATTCTGACATAATGAACGATGTAGTGGAAGGATCTGGTAGTTTCCAGGTTACCGTTAGGCTGCTGAATGGGACGTTTCCACTACCTGAGAATTACACGCTCTCCCCAGAAGACGAGGTCACTGTGGAGGTCGCGGTCAACACAACTTTCCCTCAAATTAAAGTCATTATTAACAAGTGCTGGGCCACACCCACCAGGGACTCATTACAGCCAACCAGCTATCTGTTTCTGGACAATGGGTAAGTGACTGTGATTGAATAAATAACATCTTTTCAGTCTGGGAATGTCATCTTAGACATGTAATAAGTAACTGCATGTAACATTTTGGCCAGTTTTAAGTGTTCATGTAGCTCAGTTGGTAGACCATTTGTTAACAGAATAGAGGTTATGGATTCGGTTTCCAGAAAACACAAGTGGTGCATCCCAATTCGAAGGCTGGATCCTTCAAAGGATGCCGTCCTACGGACGGATATCCAAGGCTGTGAAGGATTGAGAAACGCATTTGGAATCTGCAGAAAAAAATGAGGCGTTTCCCAATTTTGGGGCTTTTTCAAACTAAAATAGGTGTTAAAAAATAATGATGATGGGTTTTCAGGGCTTCCGTACTTTTTTGATTGGATGGTTAAAATGCCTAATACCAGTTTGAAAATGCCCCAAAATCGGGAAACGCACCTTTTTTGTTCTGCAGAGACCTAGGCTGCGTCTGAGACCACATACTGTGACAGTACGTACTAAATGAGATGAAGTACCTACTTACTGACCATTAAAACAGTAGGTACTGTATAGTATGAATTCGGATGTAGGCCTACTTCATCCGCCATGTTGATACAGTACATAATACATACATCGTCATCACGTCATGTCATTCCAGCGCAAATACAGCCGCATCCCCGCTTTCCACCATTTCCTAATATGAAGACGCCTGTTCTTCTTCGTTGGATAACTCCTCTCCCGGGGCATCATGGGATAGTGAAGTGTCCGTCGTATGAACACATAGATATGTACACTAGATGTCGCCTTGGCTACGGCAGGTGAATTGGAACGAATGTGTCGAATTGAGCCACCATCTTGAAACAGGGTAGCCCTGCATCAGCGTCATTGTAGGCAATTGTGCAACGGAAAGGAAATTACCCTAAATCGTCATGAATGCGATTTTCAAGGGGTTTTTTTGTTCGTTCCAACAGTCAGACATGTATTTAGCATTTAGTCCAGAAAAAAATTTAGTTTTGATATTATGAAAATCTACTTTTTCTAACTACAATGCATAGGCCTAACATCCATACGCAGCACAAAAGTCCAGCATCGTTCATGAATTTGAAGTACAGGCGGAGATAGCAGCGTTACCTAGCTACTTCCTATGACAAGACCCCTGTTCCAAGATGGCCGCAATTTTGATGCATGCTTTAAACCCCAAGGCGACATCTAGTGTACATATCTATGGTATGAACACCGCAAAATGCTAACCGGAAGTAGTAGGTAATCCGGGTACTTTTCGCTTACTGTTTTTGGATTACTATGAATTCGGACATACTACTCACCTACTGCTTTTTGCCTACTATGGCCCTGTCCCAAATGGCGCACTTCATGTGGACTTTCCCAGAAGTCTTTGCGAAAGCAGTCAGACCAATCAGACGACGGAAGGGAGGAGTTCACAATGACGGGTAACTTCTCTTCCTATTTCTGGCGGGACGCTCGAGTCTGTTCCAAAATACGACTTCTGTGCATCAAAGTGTGGACTCTGAGGAGGACCACAAGTCCGGAGTGTGCCATTTGGGACAGGACGTATGCAGTATGGAAGTAGGCTTATACTTCATTTAGGACAGCATACGTCGCGGCGCAGTGACGTCATTTGCCTTCAAATAATATGGCCTTGGGAGGGCGCAGCCTTCAGATTGTGATGCACCCATTTACTTATAAAAATGC
This sequence comes from Paramisgurnus dabryanus, assembly GCF_030506205.2. Classification (NCBI taxonomy): domain Eukaryota; kingdom Metazoa; phylum Chordata; class Actinopteri; order Cypriniformes; family Cobitidae; genus Paramisgurnus; species Paramisgurnus dabryanus. The sequence goes on from NC_133346.1 coordinate 9,652,624, forward strand.
AGTACTTTAATTTACCTTGTAAAAAGCATCTGCCAAATGCAAAAATGGAAATATATATAAAATTTCAGTTAAGCAAGATTTATAGTGATGCAGCATCACTCATCTGTTCAGCTCTAGTGTTATTAAAAGCTGCTGTGTATTAAGTGTTTATTAATGACTTTTTGATCATCAGCTGTCCGACACAAAATTCACACACCACGGTTATTCAGAACGGGAACGACACTGTGTCTTTGATATCAGTGAAGATCTTTGCATTAGTGGAAGTGAACATCATCTACCTGCACTGTCAGATCCAGATCTGTGTGGAGACTCAGGACAACACCTGCAGACCTGTAAGCTTTTACAGTAGATGAACATCACGCTGTAAAGTTAGGGATAAAATGTCCCGTTATAAGTTACAAATAATGAATGAGGCGGAGACATACTTGGACATATCGAGGGAAGTTCCGCCACGTTAATTCATAGCTTTCTCGAGTTTTTAGGTGTAACGTTACTCGACTTCACGCAGCACCGCAAAAACTGAAAAGCGGATGACATGTAAAAGTACAGCGAGAACGGTTAATAAAATCATACTCTCGCGATACTTTATGTCATCTCGCGAGACGTCGAGCACACCTAAAAACTCGATAGGCCTTGTAGTAAATTCAGGTCAATTTTGGTACTTTTTTTTAGATATTGATAATAGGCTACGGCCCCTCTACATGAATTTTATCTTTTTTTTCAATTCCTTTAGACTTGTGTGGAGAGAGCATCCAGGTCTGCAAATCTATCGTTAATTGGAGTGACAAAGGCATCATTTGGACCTTTGCTCAGATTAAGTACCACAGAACGTAAGTTCTTCTTATTTAGTATGAATGCTACCTTATTATACTGATATTGTACATTAGACCTGCCATCAAAAATATCAATAAGGCTCAATTTCTCCTATTCTCTTATCCTAAAGCACCCAGCGACGCAACAGCTACCACTCAAACGATTGAATATGTTGCGCTTGGTGTTGGTCTGGTTCTGTTTGCCCTGGCTGTCATTTTTGGATTGTTGTGTCACAAAAGGAGAGTAGGGTCGTACGACTTCTCTGATAAACCACAGCCGGAAAACTTAACATATCTTACATTTAACAAATAAATGCTTTTAGGTAGTTAACTCTGCTATTGGAGTCTAAAGGGTTAAGTAATTCCTAGTGACCTAAAACAAAATGAATGGTATGGTTTTTATTATATTTATTTACTGAAACACACTATTTGCAACATAGCATTCAACTTTTATTTTTTCTTAGTCAAGCACTTTAAATCTTAATAATGCAAAAAATATATAAGTAATCTGGCTTGTATAGTTTGTGTAAATGTAATGAATTGCACACAAACATTTTCTCAAAAAACCACTAGAGGGCACTGTTGTATTTAATGTGTATTGAATACCAGCTGCAGTCTGCTCTGTCAACTGTATATGCTGATGACAAGGACAGTAAGGTTTAGGTCATTATGAGAAAAACATATTAAAAAAAAAATCTGACATTGTTTTTTTTTGAGAGGACTATTTTTGTAATTAATTGATTCAAACTGTTCAATTCTGAATTTGAGATTTACACAAAATTCCACAATTCTTTCTCATTTGTCATCTCCATGGTAACATCTCATCTCTGTATATTTTAGCTGTATAGGGTTGCATATCCATGTATTTTATGAAGACATATGTATCAATAAAAGTTACAAATGTAATAATTATTAGATGCTAGGTCTGTGAGTGCAATAAATATATTTTTTTTGCCTTAAAATTCTTGTCTCACTGTCATAAATAAAACTATTCTGGAATTTAATAGATTAAAAACCTGGAAAAATAGACTCAAAACTACCATGGGCCAGATAGCATAGTTTACAAAAATTGCTCCAATTCTACATGTATGCATTTAGCAGAAAAGCAACTTACATTTTATTTAAACTATACATGTATATCAATATGTGTTTTCCATGGGGCTTAAACCCTTTGTGTGACCTGTATGCTGCTTACACAATGCTCTACTAATCGAGAAAAATTTCTAAAAATGTTACACATAATATTGAGTATGAAAAACTCTTTTATATTGTAAATAATCTTTTTTCCCCACTACATTAAACATACACTTCGACAAAGATCCTTTAAAGAACCTTTATTTTTAAGAGTGAAGCACGTAATATGTGAAGTTTGCTAATCTCAATGATCATGGAAAAGAAAGTGCATGAAACAGAAAATGTATAGCACCATTTCAAATGTTGCAAACAGTCTTGGGGCGCAGGTACAGTATTTTTCATTCATTTGGAAGCTCACAATTTAATCTTAATAGTCAACATACAGTAGTAGGCCTATATACATACAGTACTTTAATTCTACCCATAGGTCGCTCTGCAAAAATATTTCTCGAAATATCGTTAATTAGAGTATAATTCTGTCTATAGCTGCCTCCCTTCCTTTCTTGTTTACGGCTTTGTGCTTCTTGTCAGTACTTGACATCTGGAGCGAATCGAACTACTCCCCGGCTCCGTGGTTCTGGTCGTTCCACCAGTGGTTCTCCTCCAGAGGTACCCTCGGAATAATAATCGCTGACTCGTCCGAGGCCAGACTCAGATTCACTAGTGGGCGGCACAGTGTTACGATTGCCAAAGGAGGAGCAGAAGGAAGACAGAAAGAGAGAGAAAGACATAGAGACACAACATGAGGTGTTTAATCAGATAAATAGTGCACACTAAAATAAATGATGCTTTGAGCATTCTGAGACCATCGTTCACTTTTCAGAGTCAAATATTCACTCTAAAATATGCTGGGTTATTTTCAACCCAGCACTGGGTCAAAAACGGACACATTTAACCTATGCTGGGTTGTTTTAACCCATTGTTGGGTCAAATATAATCAATGTGGGGCAGTTTCCCAGACAGGTTTAGATTAATCCAGGACTATAAGGCCTTAGATATATTAGGACATTTACATATTTCACAAACAAACCTTACAAAAAACAACATTGGTATGTACCCGGTTTGTCCATTTTGACCCAATGCTGGGTTGAAAGTAACCCAGACATTTTATTTATAGTAAGCCCAATGTAAGTGATAATGCTTAAATATCAATATGGATATGATAAACTGGGGTCTAAAAGTCTGAAATCATTTTTTTTTTTTTCATTTGAACCTGGAAATATACAAACAATATTCTTGACTTAAAAATGATTGTAAAATTTTAAAAAGTAAAGTTTATACTGTAAAATGAAGAACAAATACTTCTGGAATTCTTATTTGTTATTGTACATTGAGGCACACATAAATCCTTTTTGAATATCAGGGATCATGGGCTTGCTTTTATATTAAATGCCTGTAAAAATAAAAAGTTGACATGCCAATACTTTTAATTATATTTGTATTAAATTATTTTCACTAATAGTCTCAGACTTTTGAATCCCATTTTATTTATAACACATCCAACAAATCAGATAAATTATGACTGTGGTCTCAGGCTGTTCAAAGGAAAAGTCTAGTAAATGAAAACATGACGAGATAACAATGACACACCAGTGCACAAGTACATAATGTGCCGTTTAAAAACTTTACAAGCTTTACAAGTCCGTGTAAAGTCATTTCAGAGTTTCTAAATACATTATAAATGTTAAAAATGTATTGTTGAAACACATAACAAAGACTGAATCCGCTGTCGGTACTGAAACCACGCCCACTCGGCGGCCTTGATTATGTTGGAGCGTGGCCATAATTTGTGGCTCCAGTGTGTCATCATGCCACTGTTTTAGCCCCACCCCAACACAATCTATTCAGATTATAGCGTATTCGAAAGTTGAAAAGACCGCCGAGTGGGCGTGGTTTCAGTGCCGACGGCAGACACGCCCCTAGTGTTTAAGAGCAGAGAATCCTGCCTGTTTTAAGATTTTGATAGCTTATTTTATTTCCTCAGCGGTTTTTATCATTTAAATTTGACTGGGTGGTTAATAACACATTGTCCCGTGGTGTGACAAATTGAGAGCACACTTATAATCTGACTTTACATGGACTTTAATTATCAGCCAATTCAAAGTCATTAATCTCCTGAATAAAGTGAGAAGCATATGTGTGACATTTAAAGTTCACTCTAAATAGATTAATGGTACCTCTGCGTAAATATAACATTTGCTATAAAAGTGGTGTCCAAATATGATAATGATAAGAGGCACAGTATAACAACAATAACACACATGTGTGATGGAAGTCCACAATAAAACAAAACATGCAAGTATAAAATACACGTGGATAATTCATCTTCTCAAGAAAATATATGAGAAACAACATTTACACAACACACAATCTAAAAAAGGTGCTAAATGGCAATAAAAGTGGTTTACTGGTTGTGTAATCATAAGGGAATCATTTTTGTGCTAAACTGCACCTATCTAGAACCTGCGTAGACCCATATTGTAGTATGTTGAACCATAAATGGTTCTTCAGAGGTGCTATGTGCTAAAAATGGTTCACCTATGATTACAATTTTTTAAGTACTATTTAGCACCATTTTTTTGGTACACCCTGTTCAACACTTTCCATATGGAAGAGAATACATATGGGAGCAAATCAAATGATGGATTACACTGAACACATACTATCTGCCCAATTTATATGAAGCACTAGCAAAGATATCACCACAATGTTCACTTATATAGGAAATAAAAGAATTGTGCTGTTGAAGTACGGATGAAGGCGTAGAGAAGTTTTACTAATCTCAGGTGAATATTACCTTGGATCAGGCAGGGCACAGCGCCACAGATGTTGCTTTAGTGTCTGCACCCAACCAATATCACGGATGGGCTGACTGAGCTGAATGTAGTGGTACTGTTTTAGCATAACCCTTCAAACGAATGACAAGACCACTTATTAGCTATAGACATTATGAAGGATATGAAGGAATCGTTTACTCCCAAATTCGCCCATTCTCATTTCGTTCCAAATCTATATGATCGTCTTTTTCAGTGAAACACAAAGCAAGGCTGAATTTTTCATGCAAAAGCATATCGTAAATTGAACACCACCGTTTTCAATATTTTACTATATTTTTACCTCAACTTTGGCAAATTAATACATACCTATCTCTTTTCAATCTTTGTACAGCGCCTCGTAAATGTGTTAGCATTTAGCCTAGCGCCATTCATTCTTATGGCTCCAAACAGGAATGAATTTAGAAGCCACCAAACACTTCCATGTTTTCCCTATTTAAAGACATAGTTACACGAGTAAGTATGGTGGCACAAAATAAAACTTTTGGTTGGAGCCATAGGAATGAATGGGGCTAGGCTAAATGCTAACACATTCAAGAAGCGCTCTACAAAGATTAAAAGTGCACGCATTGAAAAAAGATATGTATGTATTAATTCATCTAAGTTGAGGTAAGAACATGGTAAAATATTGAAAAACGTCTGTGGTGGTGTTTTACTTTTTTATAACACATTTGTGTTGCAAAGAAATAAAGTCATGCAGGTTTGGAGCGACGTGAGGGCGAGTAAATGATGAATTTTCATTTTAGGGTGAACTATTCCTTCTACGCCAAAATCACAAAATTATTTTTACTTAAACCCAATTTTGTTGATTCAGTTAATAAATCATACATTTTAAACTAAGTAACAAACACTAAAGGACTATTTGAGTCCATTCAAGAAGGTTCTTCAATATTCAATATGATACATGGACCACGAATAGGACACTTGCATCTTTTATCTCTTTGCACATAAGCTATTTGTTTAAGCTAAAATATGTAAGGTACATATGAGGAGTTCAAATGCAAAAGCCTCTAAAGCCACCTCCATCAAAAATGAGATAATGATATTAAATGAATGCTCTCAGAACGTTCTGTGGCCTATTACAATACTTTTTTTTAAATACTTTTGCTTCAAATCTGCTTAATCCCAGCCTCAGGCCACTCAGAAATGCTGCCTTGTTGGCACATTTTTCAGCAAAGTCCTCTAAGTGCACGGAAGATAAAAGACGGCGATGGCACGCAAAATGACGCTTCGAACTTGGGTCCCTCGTGAGTGCTTGGACCTGAATACAACCCGAATGTGGCAGTGTCATGCATCACAGCGCCTCCTAATGTTTGGTTCATTTTTTCATTCTGACTTTCATCATTTGCAATGTTTCTTGTTGCATCTTAGCAACTGTTTTCTAAGTGAAGAAAAGCTTGCATGAACTTAGAGGGTTTTGTTGCAAAGTAAAATTTGTTAAATACTAATAAAAAGACTAATATCTTTTTATTGCCATTAAAGTGAAACTACTAAACCGAAACATAAGAGCCTAATAAAAAATGCTCATTGACAAGAAAACATGTCAGACGCACTTAGAGGGTTTGGCATCTGAACTTCCCAAATACAAAGTATATACTATATATGTATAAAAATGTCCAGTCTGACAATTAAAAGATGCTTGAATCTGTTCCACAGCCCATCACACAAAACATAAGATTCGCCAACTCAAAAACCAAACGGTCCAAAAGCATGGCAATAGTTCTCTTCCATGTGGATGCAACAATAACAGACAGACAGACAGACGAGAGGAGATGCGCCTACCATTGAGTCCACAAACCCTCTAACATCTTAAACAAAATGAAGCATGACACCTCGGTTTCTGCGTTTGCATTTATTAATTTCAATAAATATGAGCAAGCAGAGAGAGAAATCACAATTAACATCATCACAGTTCATTCTGAGGCCCCTTCACATGACATTATATTTTTCTCTCTATTCAGAATGCATGGACTATAGATAGCACCTGTGCTAAGCACAAACACACACGCACACACATTCGCTAGACATGTACAACCCCACTAGCCATCTCTGTCTCCCCAGACCTCTTCCTTTAATCCCCATGTTACACTAAGCATAGTCACCAAAGGCTGCAAAATACAAGAAAAGGCCCTCACCCTGTGGTGCAGTATAGACATCTGCAGTAGACATCAGAGCACAGCAGTTGTTCGAAAGCCAGACTGATAAACTATACTGCCACATTTATTTCAATTCAAATCAGTGTTTACATTACATTAGACAATAAAGTTTTTTTTACATTTATGCATTAGCAGATGCTTTTATCCAAAGCGACTTGCAGTGCATTCAAGCTATACTTTATCAAGATGTGTGTTCCCTGGGATGACCTCTGTGCTGCTAACACATTGAGCTCCCAGGAACACTTTTTTTACTTTTGCAAGTTGTATGTATGCATTATATATTTTCATAAAGCCACATTTATATAATACACTGCCAGAAAAGGGTACAAAAGATCTTACTGGGGTGGTACCCTCTCAAAAAGTACACTAAAGGGTGCATAGTAGATCAAAGTTACATAAATGGTACATATTAGCACCTTTTTAAAGCCGTGCAGGTGACAGCTTTTGTACCTTTTTTTCTGAGAGTGTACCTCCTATATACACTACCGGTCAAAAGTTTTGAAACACTTGACTGAAATGTTAACAATGATCTTAAAAAAAACGTTTAATCTGAAAGTGTATGGTTAAATACTTGAAATGACTTTCGTAGCCAAAGATATACCTGTGTCAAACAAATTAATTTCTGTTATTACCTTAAGTTAAAAAAATAGATGACTTATGCTGGATTCACACCAAACGCGGTAGAGGCGGCAAAAACGCGCTTTTCACACGTTGTTGGATGCTTGAACATTTATGCCGCGTTCACACCAGACGCTGTAGAGGCGTGAAGCGTGAGTGATTTCAATTTTAAGTCAATGTAAAGACGCCTTGAAAAATTGAGTTAAAAAATTTGAACTTTTGCGGAAAAACGCCCCACGTTAACCAATCAGGAGCTTGCTCTAGTAATGACGTGAATACAGGAAGCAAGCGGTAGACGCAAATTTGATGCCTCAAACACGTCTGGTGTGAACCCACAGATAGAGTTTACTTGCGTAAAATTCTAGTCATTCAAGAAATTCACGTGGAAATTCGCTTCATGGGAGGGGCTTCTGCGACTCGGCTTCCTGAAATCACCTCACTACTAGAGCAAGCTCTTGATTTTCAGGCGTGATTTTCCGAATGAGGCGGATTCGCACATACTGCATTGCACTAAATGCGTCTTTACATTGAAATCACTCGTGCTTGACGCCTGTGCCGTGGATGGTGTACGTACACACCAAACACGTTGCATCGCGTTGCTAGCTCTAGATTAATCGCTGGATTTAACTTTGTGTTATGCTAATTTTTCGTTTGAGTTGAATATTTTGAGGTTAATAGTGTGTGTTTTCGCAGCAGTCGCACCACCCGATTACGCGTCTTTGCATTGACTTTGTATGTAATCTACTCGCGCAAATCGTTCAACTCGCGTTTGGTGTGTATGCCCCATAAAACTAAATATTGAAGAAAAAGCAACCAATAAGAGCCGAGATTAAATGTGAACTCCTTCAATATTCTTAAAATTCATCCTAAGGTAAAACTTCGAAAAGCTTCTTTGATAAAATGACACGAGTGTGGTTTCGAAATTTCTAGGCAAAGATGACTGCACTTCAAATAATAAAATATAAGAGTTTTGAATTTATTTTGAATGCTTTTAGTCACAACAAAATTCTCAGTTACATTTGTGTTATGCCATAGTTTATATGAGTTTATTATTATTCTAATGTAGATATAAAGAATAAGTGTTTCAAAACTTTTGACCGATAGTGTGTGTGTATTTATGTGTGTATATATATATATATATATATATATATATATATATATATATATATATTATTGTTTGCTTTTGATGTATTTGATTTATGACTGACATTTAAATACAGTGGGGTTCAATGTCTGAGTCAGCATTTTTTTAAACGTGACAAAACACAAATTAAAATATTAAATAATAATAAAAATCTACTTTTGCACAATGAGTCCTTTGAGAATACATTTAAAATCTGTCCATATATTCAATCTGGCTCTGGATCACAGCGTACTGTGCACTGATCGTGCAAACAACAGCACAATGAGATCACATACTTCTCACATACTGTACTGAAAATGGAGAAGACCGCAACAAATGAGACCAGAGACAGAGAGAGGACTTGTAGAGGGGTGGTCCATGATAAAAACAACACAAAGCATGATTATACACACTAAACTCCAGTAATGCCAGCAGATGAAGACGTTAAGATACTAAGATGCCATTTAGTCCTGTGAACTACCAACATCTTAAGATCGTCCATAAAATCTGCATCATGTCACATGCATGATAAATGAAGCAATGATTATGTGTCATTACAACAGGCCTGATCAGGCTATATCCAAAACATGTATTTGTAAAGGCCAATATATGCATCTACATATATCAGTATTCTTAGTCAACTTACACTTAAATTTGAAGTCAGAAGAAATAAAATAAATGTGTTTTGGAAGAAGGCCTTATGGGACGAATCTTTAAATATTCATAAAGATGATGAAATCATGCAGCAGATGAACGCAAACAGGATAAACAAACAAGACTGCATTCGACTTACCAGACCATCAAGGAACACATGATAATAAATAAAGCAATTAGTCAGGAATACAGTTCATAGCAGTTATTGGACAACAGACGGGATGCAGAAGCAAAACAAAGCAAGAGACACTCAAGGGAAAGTCATAAATAATTCATACATTGCGTGTGCATTCAAGGCCCTTGATTTTAATGCTGTCTAATCTATTGACCTTTTGAGTTCTCTATGCACTTTTGGGATCCTCCATCTGTGTACCTTAGGGACCTCCTTTAGGGGGGATGGTGCATTTCACTGTGTATGTGGGTGAAACATGATAAATTTGGTAGCTCTTCTTGTGATGTGTGTTGGGAGTAAAGCCCACTGAAACCTTAAAACCATACCAAATTTACAAAAACAACATTTAGTTTATAGTGTAGTTATAACATTTTCTACAGGTTTGCTTGTGCATCACAGTGAACATTTAAATCCTATTCTATCTGAAGACAATATATAATGTTTCCCATAATGTGATACTGTTACAGTAATCCAGCTAGGCAAATTATTGTATGAACTTCAACAATGTCTTTCGGGAGATATTATGTTTCTATAATGATTTCTCATCATTTTAATGATATTAAATGGTTCTCAAAAATGAGCAAAAACAAACCAAATAAGATCTACACAGCAACAGTGTGATCTAAGATCATAACATATCACTTTTGGGCTGTTTGATCAATAAAATGACAACATGAATCAAGCAAAGCAAAAAAAAAAATACATTATCATAAGCTGCACATTTATCAAAGAGTTTTGTCTTGGAAATTCCCTTTTTGACCTATATCAGACAATATGCATTGCCTAATTTACATGAACATGACATTAAAAGATTTATTTGATTAGATGATTCAGGTTTAATAAAAAAAACCCTTGATAAATGAAAAGCACCAGTCTGTGCATCTGATGATGGGTGAAACATACAGAGCCACTAGCCAATGGCTCCATGCAAGATGAGAGCATCCACTGAAGTGGTTGCCATGGAAACCTTGCCGTGGAGATGAGGAGAGTAGGTGGAGCCATAGTAAATGCAAACGCTTTGATATAACTGGCGCGAACGGACTCGACGCGAGGCAAAAAGAGAAGAAAAAACATCAAATCCATCCCTTAAAAAACATCTTCGCTCAAAATGAGTGAGTGGCTGAGAGTAAGTAAGAGATATAGAGAGAGTGATAGAGAAACATGGATTATAGGAAGAGAGAGAAAGAGAGAGAGATAAAGATGGAGGTGGGGTCAGAATAGACAGAAGTGTTAAAGAATGAGAACCTCTTATTAAATCATTTTGCAGCCTTCGTTCAATCTTTCAGGAAGGAATTAAATGAGAGAAGAAGTGCAATTTTACTCTTTCGCCTCAGCCAGTTTGTTGTTGGTCTCTTTACTTTTCTCCTTGTCGCCCTGCGTCGGTCTGCTCTCCGGCTGGTTCTCGGAAGTCTTCTTCTTCGAACCGCGCACTGACGTTGCCTGCTTCTCCTTGGACTTCTTCAGCGGTTTGCCAGGCTTGGCCGATGTGGAAGTGCTCTTTTTGGGTTTGGAGCGAGGAAGACTTGGAGTTCTCTCCACCTGCACAACACAACATGAAAGTCATTTAAGGGGACACTCCACTTTTTGTGAAAAATATGCTCATTTTCCAGCTCCCCTAGAGTTAAACATTTGATTTTTACCATTTTGGTATCCTTTCAGCTGATCTCCGGGTCTGGCGGTACCATTTTAGCATAACTTAGCATAATCCATTGAATCTGATTAGACCATTAGCATTGCGCTAAAAAATAACCAAAGAGTTATTTAAAACGTGACTCTTGTGTAGTTACATCGTGTACTAAGACCGACAGAAAATTAAAAGTTGCCATTTTCTAGGCAGATATGACTAGGAACTATACTCTCATTCTGGTGTAATAATCAAGGACATTGCTGCCGTAACATGGCAGCAGGAGGCACAATGATATTACGCAGTGCCCGAAAATAGTCCCCTGCTATTGAAAGTTACCAAGGGGACTATTTTCATGCACGGATATTTTTACCGTGATGCTAATGGTCTAATCAGATTCAATGGATTGCGCTAAGCTGTGCTAAAAGTGATACCGCCAGACCCGGAGATCAGCTGAATGGATTCCAAAACTGTAAAAAAATCAAATGTTTAACTCTAGGGGAGCTGAAAAATGTGCATATTTTTTTATAAATTGGAGTGTCCCTTTAAAACTAATTTTACTTACTAAAGTGACGTATTTCTAGATTAAATATGATATGTTGGTTGGAAGAGAGAGACCTTAGTGATGTCATCCGAAATGGAAAGTTGGTTTAGAAGCAAAATAATTCGTACATTTTTTAATGAAAGATTGCAAAGACGAAATCGTGTTTCTTTAGAAACATGCCGGTGACTACCATGTAAGGAGACTCGCAGTGTACCATTCTAAGGTAATAAAAACAATACAGTTCATTATGTAAGGTCTTTATACACCACTGCTTATATAGTTATGTATATTATATTGCATTTCTGTCAAAAGGTCCATCTCCTCCAAGTCCCACACTGCACCTTTAACTTAGATGCAAAGTCAAACATCTATGCTGATTCACTAAGACCAAGGCACGTACAGTTAGTCTGAGGCCAATGTTAATCAATCTATTTGGAAAAAGTATCGCTGAGGACTACAAAAATCTTCTTGTGTTGTTTTCCAACAGCTAATCGCATCAATTGCTGACATCATCAAGCTACTGAGCCCAACAATTGATTTTGTACCAGGGGTACACACTTAAAAAGATCAAATCAGGTTTGTACCTTACTGGACTCTCTGTAAGGTTCATGGTACAGTGAACGTATCCTTCTTCGGTCCACGGCCTTGTTGTCATCGGGCTCCGGTTTGGACTGGTATCCCCTGTAGGTGGAGCTGTAGCTGGTTTCCAGATTAGTCTTCCTATCGGGAGGCAGATACTGGGACTTGGCCCTGACAAGCTTCACGGGCTTCACATCTGTGTAGGCTTGAAACTCAGTCCTAACATGAAGGAGTGAAGATAATGTTGATATTATTAAGTCCGCTGTGAAAATTTCCAATAAAAAGTTAAAAAATCAGGCGTTACGGAGATTATTACGGTATTGAAAACTGAACTTGATTAAATAAGATAGATGTGAATGCAAGTGCAATGTTGTATGGGTTAATTTACGATAAATAAACACAATAATGTACAACAATGACTGAATATAATAATGGTTTAGTCCTGCAATATCCCGTAGATACATCTGACAAAGCCTTTTATTGCGGCAATGCAGAGATTTTCCACAACACCCAGCAGATCTAGCAGTTTGCCTTCCTCAGGCAATGACCACCCCTATAGGATGAATAATGAGACTTTACTTACAGAATTGTCACAGACAAATGATACATACTCCATAGGTATATGCACTGCAGATTACCCAGCATGCAACTACTGCTGCACAGCTGCAGTATCTAACACGCATCTACATGCACATGTTTTTTTTTTACAAAGGCATTTTATTTTAATTCTTTACTGTGGGACAGAAGCTTTCTCCCAAACCCTCTCTCTTTCTCTCTCTCTCTCGCTCGCTCTGTAATATTACAGTAAGGCAGACTGTATTGATTAGAACTGACAGGACAGGAAGGAAGAAGGCAGGCATGGTCAAACATTGTCATCCCATTAGATCAATTACTCGATGCTTTAGCTTGTGTGAATAATACGAATGAAATCAATGCCTCTCTGCACAAGAAGACAAGAAACCTTTAACTTTACAAACAAATGAATCAGACATAAAATTCCAACCTTACAATAATTCATAACTATTAAGTTCCTGCAGCTTAACAGAGCATTGCATAAGCAGTGCAAACGATTGTGGGTTCGACTCCCAGAAAACACAAACACTGATAAAATGTAAGTATACTTGGCATACAGCAGTGGTCCTCAAACTGGGAGGTGTGAGATGGTGCCAGGGGGCCCCAGTTTTATGACATTTTATAAATATACATTAATTCAGCATACATTCTGTGTAATTAAACCAGAGCAAAGGCCTGGGACACACTGGACAATTTTTACATCTTATACGATTTTAAATGCAACCAAATAATCTGCTATTAATTGTATTGATGGCTCAATCGTATTAAAAACCTTCATGTAAACACTTTAATCAATACGATTGAGGTCAATTGGATGCAAATTTCAATCGTATTAAAAGGGGAGGTGTAGTACGATCTGTGATCCGATCATCCAGATAAAAGTACTCATGTAAAAGTACTCAAAGTACTCATGTCAAGTACGCATGAATCGTAGTATTTTCTCAATCGGATGCAAAAATACATTGTGCACATACGCAGAACAATTGTGCTCAAGTTCACGTCTTAAGTTTACCTTATATTTACGTATGATTTTCATCACAGAAACACACAAAAGCAAGGCGATGGTAATACGCAATATTAAGGTAAGGGGTCAAGCGCTGTACATTTTGTAGTGTTCATGTGTACTTTCATTTCATAAAGCAATAAAATAGCGTTCGAAAATGCTTTTCGAAAATTGTGTTTTCATGACCTATATGTGAAAACTTATTAGAAACAACTTTCACCAACTCAGCTTTGACTTTTGTCCAAAGATAAAGCCTGAACTAGATGAGAGATGCTGTCTGCAGCGTGGCGTTGCCAAGTCCTCTGCTTTTTTGAGTTTAGAATTGGGCTACCCTTTAAACTGTTTTAGGGAGTTGATTTTCAGTGTTGGGAGTAACGCATTACAAAATATAATATATTACAGTAATATATTAGTTTTTGCTGTAACGCAGTAATATAACGCATTACTAATACAATTTTGGTAATATTTTACTCGTTACAGTCTTAGTAACGCGCACGTTACAAATGCATTTCAAAAAAAGACCGTGTTATTTTTATTTTTTTATTTTTGACCAATGCGCGCGACCAGCATCCACACAGGAAAAATCTGCGGGTAAAATAGGCTGCGTCCCAAACTGCATACTTCCATACTATATAGTAGGCGAAAAGCACTACTTCTCTTACTCTTTGCCTACTATATAGAATGGAAGTAGGCGGTTTGGGACGCAGCGTATGGCCGTTTCCTGATGTTGTATGCAGCATGTTCATTTTTACTTTAATTTTGTATTTAAAATGCGATTTGGACGCGGTGCGCTTTAAGATAGACGCGTTTCTTAAAGAGCCGAATCTGGGAAGTCGGCTGTATAAGCATTGACTAAAGTGGTCGCAATCAGGTCCGGTAGCGTCGCACACGCATAACACTGCAAATACGAGCACTAAGTAAAAGCAACAGAAAGTTTCTATCGTTCTCCCATGCTGCTTGAACCTCAGAAGTAAAGAGACTTTTAGAAATCTTGCCAGTAAAATCCATATCACACCAGCAATGACAAGGTAAGCTAACGTTGCTATGGTTACAGTCCATATACATAATAGATTGCTAGGCTATTACTATGCTATCTACAGTTTTATAACAAACAGCAACCAAAACTACAACGTAGTGTAGACTTAAACATGGTTATCTAAATAGTACATTTAAACATGACTGTTTAAAGTTTTTACCAGCCTTTGTATGGGAACCTATATTTATTGTTTGGCAAAAAAGCAGTGTTCCTCTGTTTGTCTATGTTTTATATGTTAGTCTAAAAGTAATCCTTATATTGTACTGAAATGAGCTGTATTCCTTGAGGCCTGATCCTCCAATAGCACTTTTTGATAAGTTGTGTCAACCCACTATTACCAGATCATTTGTCTATGTTTATGACTCTGACAGTCATTGTTACTGTATTTTGCCATAAGTCTTCACAGTGAACTCAAGGGCCAACACATAACTTTTTTATAAGCATCGATAAACTACATTTTAACATTTTATAATGCCACGTCATACTTCAGTTATTTTGATGAAAGTAACTCAAAAGTAACGCAAAAGTAGTGTAACTCATTACAGTTCAGAGTCAGTAATATTGTAATGTAACTAATTACTTTCAAATGACAGTAATTTGTAATATATAATGTATTACGCTTTGGAAGTAACTTTCCCAACACTGTTGATTTTTTTCTGAAGGTTAAAAATGAAAAGATTACTTTGATTAGATGCTTTTAGGCTAATTTTAAATGTCCATTGGGATGGTTTTGATACGCAAATCTGGCAACTCTGGCTGTGCAGAAGTTTGGTTCGGATTATATAGAATGTACATGTAAACTTTAATCAGATTGCAATGTTTAGGGAGTAGGAAACTGTACTGTACGGATAAAATTCAGTCGGATTGACAAAATTGTGTGCATGTAAACATAGCCAGTGAGACCACACGTGATAAATGTAGTAATAATTTCAAAGTGACGCAAAATCTCACAGAAACGCAAAACAAATGTTGTGGTAGTACTTGCATGAGACATTATAAAAGCACAGTTGCCATAGTTGTCCAAGTCAATATTCTTTCTCAATACTCCTCTTTCATGTCATGTTTTTGGACAAATAAATGGCTGTGGTAAAACACCAATCGGGTTATTTGAGAATCATTCAATAATACTGTGTGTTGTGATTTCACAGGAAGCTCTTTCGGTCTGCTGAAAGAGACAAAAAGCAAACAGAAAGAAAGAAAGGAGGTTGTTACGTAAGACAAATGGAGTTTCATCAGAGCGCTTGAACAGTTGGAAAAACAGGAGCTACAGAAATCCAAGGCCACAGGGGGCAAAACACTGAGAGGGCCGGCATTTAGAAAATAGGAGCTAGGGTTTATACAGCATTGGTAAAGCAACCCACACAAACACATAGAGAAAGCAAAAGAATGAGAATAATATAAAGACGGTGAAAGTCTATGCTGGTGTTGCTGTGCATATACAATAGGCTGGAAACAATGAGCTTAGTGTACTTATTGTAAATGAGTGCTTGGTACAAGCTGTCAAATCATTCACTTGATAAAAGCCATTAGCCACTGAATACATTTACAGACAGCTACTGTAATACATTCGCATAATGTGCTTGTTTTATAAAAATTCACTCCCACATTTAAACCTGTCGCCAAGAAAGTCATTTGAATATTAGCTTGTATAGTGTACGTTCACGCCTTTTATTCTCTCGAGGCATTGAGCTTTTGTGAACAACCCTGTCACTATGGTGACATGCTGGCACTAGAGAATTGTGTGGTGGTGGGATGCCAGAGTGATGCATTATGGGTAAACGTGGCACTCTGGGGCAGTGGGATATTCAACAGAAGCATGTTTACTTTATTATACTGATCCAGGAACAACACCGTGATTATTTTGATTTATTCTGGTTGTGACCTGTCATCTGGCACTGACAATCCAGCTCATGAAAGCACTAAAAATAGACAGTCACACATTTGCATGAATTACAAATGTCAAACTGATTCATACAAGTACTGCAAACAATTAGATTCACAATTGCTTCGTTGATTTGTGAATAAGCACAAAGGCATTTTGATTTTTTCTTGTCACTTCTTCTTCTAGTTACAGACCGATGCCTCTCCTCTCTCTATCTCTCTCCCTCCTTTGCTGATGGGCTCAGATAAAATCAATAGGTTTTCCTTTTCTTGTGGCATCATCTTCCTGCTGTAGACCATCACATATTCCTTCTGACATTCACTTTAAACTTCAATTGAATCCAAATGAGACTGGGGCTATAATACTGCCCTGTAAGGCAAAACTCTCTCTGTTTTTCTCTGCTGCTATACTTATTGATTTAACGGTTACAGTAGCCATAAATTTCTGCATTGCACAAGAAAGGGGGATAAAGATAATAAAATAAGTTCATGATTATGATAAAAAGGAATAATTTCGGCTTTAGAGCATATTTGTAGCATCTGTTTTAACCCCTTAGGTGGCGCAAATACCTTTAGAGTGAGGGGGTTAAATTGTGATATACATCTTCAAATTAATATTACTCTGGCATTTTTTGGTCTAGAAGCCTAATCTTGGTCTTGTTTTAAAGAAGACACTTTGGGGGATTTCACAGAGGTGAAACGAGGTGAACATATTAAATAATTAAATTGTTATAGCAGTTTACATTTGTTTTAATAAATAAAAATAATTCCATAACATATTATTTTTATAAATAAAATTATAAAAATGTAAATGTTTCACAAAAATAATAATGCAAACATGAAGCCATAAGTCTCAAGTAGTTCTGATCCAAATTTCAAGTTAAAATCACAAAAAATGAGGTGTGTGTCACACTTTTAGTGATTTTGCCAACAACTGCCACTAGGTGTCAACGGTTTGCAGCATACACTTGTCACAAATTATTCAATTACTATCACTGCATTATTATTACTGCAAAAATGTTTTGAAATATGAAAACTACATTCTTAGAACTTTCCAACAATATATAGTTTGTCAACATTTTTGAAGATTTATAATAAGATATTAGAATTATGAATATATAAAATTAATATGCATTCCTATGGGGGGTGGGGTCATGTAACTAAAAACTGTCACTACATTATTTCTATCATCAAATGACCTTGAAATATGAAAACTACATTCTGAGAGCTTTCCAGTGATATATAGTTCGTCATGATTTTTTAGGTTTAGAGTAGGGTTTTAGTCTTATAAATACGTCAAAACAAATTAGGCCTACCTGTGGCCCCGTGACATTTTAGAAACTGACTCTCATTACGTCATAATTTTCCCAAAATGGCAATGAAATATGAAAACTACACACCTAGAGCTTTCCAACAATATATGGTTTGTCAAGATTGTTTAGGTTTAGAACAGGGTATTAGTGCTATACATATGCAAAAACAAATTGAGTCCAACTGTGGCAGTGTGACATTTTAGAAACTGACTCTCACTACATCATTATTTTCCCAAAATGGTGATGCAATATGAAAACTACACTCTTAGAGCTTTCCAGTGATATATAGTTTGTCATGATTGTTTAGGTTTGGAACAGGGTATTAGTGTTACAAATATATAACAACAACGTGGGCCCACCTGTATACCTGTGGCATTTTAGAAAATAGCTCTCACTATGTCATTCCTTTACCAAAATAGTGATAAGAACTGAAATCTACACTCTTAGAGCTTTCAAATGATATATAGTTTGTCATGATTGGATAAGAATTCACATGCAAAACACTGAAGTAAATGTTGGCGTCCCGCTGGCGGGACAGTGACATTTATCAGGATATAAATGTTTTGAGGCGCACTCTCTTTAAAATTGAATCAATTACTCTCCCTACATAATTTATTTTATACAACACTGTTGATATATGTATTCTAGAGGCTTAGACCTTTCCAACAATATATAGTTTGTTGTGATATACATTAAATTTATATGGAAAATATTGACGTAAACTTAGGTGTCCCGTGAGCGGGACAGCGCCACTTATGGAATGACAAATAAATTGTCCAAACCTAATAACATATGCTTTATTTTATCTTTTTTTTTTGTTAAAGGTAAACGCCACCGTTTTTCAATATTTTACTATGTTCTTACCTCAACTTAGACAAATTAATACATACCTATTAGTGATGCGCAGGTCCCGCTTTTATGAAATATTTGGCTTTATTTCAGCCTAAAAGTGCTCGGAAACAGCCATTAGGTCGCCCTGTAAACTGGCAACAACATACGCGAATAAACCATAGAAACCAGCATGGTCATATAAATAAGGGATAGTTCGGCCAAAAATGATATTAAACCCATGATTTACTAGGGCTGGCAAAAAAATCGATTTTTCGATTAATCGATTTTTAAAACGTGGTCGATTAAAAATCGATTCTCAAAGAGCAGAATCGATTTTTTTTTCATATTTATTTCCGCAAACATTGAACGGAGGAATGGAAGCATTTTAGATTTTGCAAGCAAAACGTGTTGTGGCTTTTAATTTCTTTTTATTAATTACCCACTTGTAAACTGCTGTTCACTGTTCTTTTTTATTAATATAGTATGTGTATTAAATCTATATTCATTGAGTTGAATCGAGAATTGAGTATAAAAACCTACCTGAGAACCAGAATCGAAAATTTAATCGAGAATCGGAATCGAATCGATTTGATAGCTTGTGAATCGAAATCGAATCGATCTGGAACATCTGAATCGATACCCAGCCCTATGATTTACTCACCCCCAAGCTGTCCAAGTTGCATATGTCCATCGTTTTTTAGACAAACACATTTTCGGATATTTTATAAAATCATCTTAGTCGCGTCCGCATTCAGGATGAGAGCTTACGCAGCCTACGGAGGCTACTCTGCTGCTGCTCTGTGCCCCCGCCCTCCGAATTTGTCATACGTCACAAAGAAAAGTGCGTACACTACGCTAATACTCTCTCCTGAATACAGAGGAGTCTAAGATGGCGGCGCTACCAGAAGGTATTTATTTACGTTAATCATCAAGTTTTAAATATGGATATTTCTACAACAACACCGCGCGTATTACCCTCAGAAAACCTTTGTTTATCATCCTGGAGCCGTTTGGATTTAATTTGTGAAGGATGGATGCACTTTTTTGGACTTGAAGGTCGTGGACTATGGGTGGACCCCGTAACATTACATTTCATCAACTGAAAGATCTAAAACATTTTATAAAATATCCGAAAATGTGTTTGTCTGAAAAACGATGGACATATGCAACTCGGACAGCTTGGGGGTGAGTAAATTATGGGTTTAATATCATTTTTGACCGAACTATCCCTTTAATATAAACATTTTCAACATTTACAAAGCAGCGTTTGTATTATCTATTCACGAATTCCCTACTTTAATTTCTCCCGCAGCTCGTCTTTCATCTTTTATTTCTCCGTTTGTTTTGTTGTTGTGGCTGGCAGCGGGAGCTACTTGGCGCTTCCGTGACGTGACGCCAAAGGTTTGGGGATATCAAGCTACGTTGCCCAAGTTACGTTGCCACGTAGGCCTACGTAATTTAACCTTGTCAAAGAACCTTATAAAATATAAAATATATATATACTCCCAATTATGTAATATATGCTACAGGGAATTAGACGCAACATACATGTTTTTTTTATTTTGTTTTAAATGACCCGCCCCGCAATAAAGTTACAATTTCTTTACGCGCCTCAACCTGACCCGCGGGTTACCCGCGGGGCCCGCGATTACGAGACGACCCGCGCATCACTAATAAACTAAAAAACTTTCCTGCGCCCAAGGTTGAAGTGCTGCAAACTAAGTGCTCTTCCGCCATACAATATAGTTCTCATTTTTTATCCATACTTACTCGTTTAACTACTCATATAACTGTCTTTAAATAGGGAAAGCATGGAAGTGTTTGGTGGCTTCTAAATTCATCCCTGTTTGGATCTTAAGGAATGAATGGGGCTAGGCTAAATGCTAACACATTCACGATGCGTTGTACAAAGATTAAGTGTACGCATTGAAAAAAGATAGGTATGTATTCATTTGAGGTAAGTTGAGGTAAGAACATAGTAAAATATAAAAAACTGTGGTGTTTTCCTTTAATGATGCCATAGGACAGTTTTATACTTATGGGGAAGCTTAGAGATTGGTGGAAGATTCTGGGTCGCTAAAGACCCAAATGTGTATCAGTGAAATATGCATGCATTCATGGTTAAGATGCCTTATCGACGACAGCTAAAAAGGAAGTTTCAGATATGGAGCTAAACACTAACACCAGTGGCGGCTCGTGACTGCTCATCCGAGGGGCGCAAATTCAAAATATGTGTTCGGAGGGTCATATGTTGCTCGTGTTTTTAAAATGTGTGTTTGTTGCGTCATGTGAACCATGTGCATCACATGTTTTGTCAAAATAAGTGCCTGCTGCACAAACGTAAAAAACGTTTATGATAAAAGAGACGCTCACGTTCACAAAATACAAGACACTCCCTTAACAGTAAACTCTGATTATGATATTATTCGAGTATCTGGCAAACGCGAGCGTCTCTTTTATCATAAACCCTTTAGACGCGTCTGCAGCAGGCACTTACTTTGACAAGACACATGATGCACATAGGATCACTCGACATGCAGAACACATATTTTGAAATTACGAACCACACACATGACGGGCTACTGTACATACATGTTGTGATGAACTTCGCATCGAGCCCCCTCGAAAAAAAGAAGTCACGGGCCCCCACTGACTAAAACAGTATATTAATTGTATTGGAGAAGTCCAGTCATGCACCTTCCCAGTCTTTTGGTCCCCAATAAAAAATTATAAAAAGATGAACTGCAGACCAGAGGTTATTGATCTGCAACTTTCTCCTAACTGTATCCTGTCAAGGAACACCTGTGATATCTCTGGCTGAACACAAAATATCACACTGTCACTGTGATATATTTTTAAAGCCTCTTGTAAGAGGATCAGTTTTTGATATCCTGTTTCATCAGCTTTGTCTTTGACTCTTATAAAGCTCTGTCTCTGCTTTGTAAAAAAGACAAAGCAACAAACCTAAACTCATAACTAAACATGAGATTAAGTCAAACTAATCCAGAGCTTTTGAAGAACCTCGAGCATCATGACATCACATTTTATCCAAGCACTAGGACACAACAGACCTAATGCTACCAAAATGTATTTGTGAATATATGCATATAAGTTAATATAAGTGTTGTGTCCCTGACCAAGTAAAATAACAAATCCTGATGCAAACAGAAAATAAAATAATGTGTTTTTAAAGTAAAAAACATCTTAAGTATAATGCCAAAATTTCTGCCCTGGGCCCCATTAACTTTACGTTTTTCTACATGTGACTTTTACATTCACCTCAATGGATGTGACAACGTGTTTTTGAAAATTTCGCTTTTTCTAAAAATGCTTTACACTAATATTCAGTAATAATCTGTACCTGTAGGAGCTTCCGGACGTAACTTCCTGTTTGATCTGTCGATTAAGGGCATCCACTGCTGCCCTCCCTTTCCCCTCTGTAGTGGTGGCTTCCCCTTCCAACTTCACCCCAGGTTTGTTTTCAGAAACCACCGTGACTTTCTTATTCTGCTTCTTTTTTCTTCCACTAGACAGGATCTCCTTCTCCTGCACTTTGTCTGCAATCTCACTTTTTTCCACCCCACTGTCCATTTCCACATTGGTGTATTTGGATCTGTCAGGGGTTCGGTCATTGCGCATGGAGATGGTCGGACTGGGTTTGGGAATCCATGGGTGGTCTCCCTTTTTAGGGATAGGCCAGGGTTTGAAGTCCTTTTGATACTGGGTCTCGTTGTTAAAAGGGACCTCTGGACATTGGTACTCGTTCCTGGGCTTGCAGCTCGGCTCGGGACGAACTTTCCAGTGTTTGAAGTCCTGGCGCATCACAGATCCAGAGACGATCTCCTCCTTGGCCGGAGGTGCTTTGATCACCGCGTCGTGATCGTGTTGAAGCGGCTGCGTTTCTATGGCGACCTGCTTTTGCGCGGGCTGCTGCAGGTGAAGATGCTGCATTTCGGACACGTCCGAGTACTTGGTAAAAACCAAAGGCACCGCAAAGTCGGCCTTGTCCATCTGGTTCCAAAACCGAGCCATACAGCAGGCTCTGGAGATACAGGGCCATGCCATGATTTTTGGTGGCGTGTATCGTGCCAATCGTTTCCCTTTGGGTTGAAATCCAAGCTGTTTTGCAGAACTGTAAACCAAAATGGGGGTGCACAAAATGTCCGATTCGCAAGACGCTGCTGTCCTCAAATATGACAAAGTAAAAATCCTTTTTCAGATCCAAGAAGAAACATTACTGACCCAAACGCTACAAAGTCCCCGTTTACGGTGTTTACGCGTTAAATATTCTGGTTTTGCGCTGAGATTTTGTCCGTCTTGAGAATTTGTGCAGGATACAGCAGCCCCTCCCTCAAATTCGCCTCAGCATCCATCTAGAGGATTTTTTTATTGCATCCATCGAGAGGATGCGAGCTGAATCACCTGCCACAAACGTCATCACGCAACGTCCCAAGTGGGAGGTGGTCGCTCTTAAAGCTCCTCCCACTCAATTATGTTAATGAGGCTACTGCTGTGAAAACGACATGCTGTGCTCAAAACAAAATATTTACATAATGATTAGTCTAAAACACCCAACTTCTTATATGTAGTCTATTATTGTATTTTATCAAATTTATAAATTTTATAATTCATTTTAAAAGCAATAACAAAGATTTCGTGCATTTACAAAGTTGTTACGTTTTTCCACGTGATAACTATTTCCACCACATAATTAAACATACACACAAATAATCATTAAAAAATATCATTAATAGTAAAAATAATAACAAATATGAATGTGATATTGTAGTTTGACTCTACTTTGACTCTATCTTTTTTTATAAAGTCCAATAAAAATATATAAAACAATGACCTAATACAGAAGAAAATACTATAAACCAAAAAATCTGACAACTACTGTATAGGCAAAATGCATACTGTACACTTAGCAGAGGGATTTTTTTTAAAAATAACTTTAATCAGTAAGTCATTGACAAACATTTAAAAAAATTCAGGCAACCTAAAGTGTGATTAATTTGGTGTTGAGTAAAATTTATTTATTACTCTAAAATACTCTATGTCAGCATTAGTTATGTATAAGGGTCAAGTAGAAATAGCGTGTAAGATAACTACAGCATGTTGTAACTTTTTAAATGTTTGGTAAGTGAATATAAAGGTTGTTAATCTTTATCATGTAATAGATCTAATAGATCAAAGCATGCAAAACATCGAGTTTGCATCATGCACAGTAGTCCTCAATTTCTGACTTAATGCAGATTGACACCATGAGTATGACAGGCAGTGGCGTTGCACAAGATATTGGGCCCCATGCCCCACCCTATAATATATTCCAGACTTTTCAACGGCCCTCTCTTCCTTTGGGGCCCTGGTAATCAGTACTGGTTTTACCCCCAGTCCGACGCCCCTGATGACAGGGCTGTGTGTAAAGTATAGTAAAACCACATTATTTATTTTTACATGAATAATTTTTAATGTCATTTTGTCCAGCTCATTGCCTCTGGAGTCAAAGGTCTCACTAGTGTACTCTTAGGTAATAACCCTATTAAATGGAGTGAATGATCAGATAAGTAAGTAGATGAAAGAAGGAAGGTAGCAGACCAAGACATGGTACCAGACTTTGACCTCAGACTGAAGATCCCTGCGCTCTGCTGATCTCTCTTCGGCTCTTGGCGTCTTCGTGAGGTCTGGTTCAGCCATGAAGATTGATTTTGCTCCATCCAATTTGCCTATTGTTAGGAGGCTCCAGACTGCGGTCGTATTGTTATGGATCTTCTCTTTTCTGGCCCTTGGTAAGTGCATGTGCTTTTATCATCCCGATCTATTTCTAACACACATTGCAAATTCTTCTTCTTGTTATAATTTCTTCTCAAAAACAAAAACTCTTACAATATTAAGTTTTACATAAAGTGCTGATACAGTGAAGTATTAAAAAATATACATTTGAGTCTACAGACTGTCTGTATGCTGATTTGTGATTGGTCTATTGGCAGATCAACTTGTGTATAATGTTTTTTTTAATGTTTTATTTCTCAGCCCCCCTTTGTGTAGTATTGTTCCTCTGCTTGCTGTTCACACGATTTTGGCTCATCAGTGCGCTCTATGCTATCTGGTGGTATGTCGACTGGGACACGCCCTCAAGAGGAGGTAGAAAGGTGCAGGTACTCTGCAAAATGCGCATGTGGGAGCACATGAGGGATTATTTTCCCATAAAGGTGAGCCAGCATACTTACTCGTAAGAATTTTATAGAGAAACTTAACTCATTGGTTATTGCAACTCACCATTCAACTTTTTATATTTAATTATCCCTGATGAAAAAACAGCTGGCCAAACAATATGTTTGTACTGAAAAACTCATATGTCTGAAATCAGGTATATACTGATAAAGTACTTTCTGGACAGTATCTGCCAAGTGTTTATTTTCATATGACCCCTTGATCGTTCACCTATGATATACTGACAACAATTGTGAAAATAATTAACTTGGGTGTTGTTACATGTATAATTTAAACACAAGCAATACATTCCTTGATAAGAGACACCTTGTACAGAGTTTGTTGTATTTTAAACTTTTTGAATTTGGTGGCTTATCAGCTTCCATGTTCCAAAGTGTCCATCCGATCCATGCTAAAAGATTTAAGTAGATATTACATGGCCTGTTTTTTTGCATATGGTTTCAGACAATTCATTTCGCATAATGATTTAAATGCCTTTCATATGCAGTAGGCCTATGCCATCAAATACTGCCATCTAGTGTCTAAACCTTGCACTCTGCATCCATTATTGTGTGCAAGACTTTAAAGGGATAGTTCACCCAAAAATAAAATTTCTGTCATCATTTTCTAGCTCTCGTGTTGTTACAAACCTGTATGAATTTCTAATTTCTGATGAATAGAAAGAAAGATATTTTAAGGAATGTTTGTAACCAAACCGATCATGATGCTCATTCACTTCCATAGTAGGAATAAAGAATACTATGGAAGTGAATGGGGCTCATTAATGGTTTGTTTACAAACATTTCTCAAAATATCTTCCTCCGTGTTCATTAAAACAAAGAAATATATACAGGTTTGTAAAAACATGAAGGTGAGTAAATGATGACAGAATTTAAATTTTTGGGTGAACTATCCCTTTAAGAAATCCATTAATGTTTATGTCCTTAAGTGAGTTTATTTAATGCATAGTTTTCTAAACATGCTACTTACAGGAAAAGCCATCCCTAAAAATCTATTATATTTCACAAATATATAAGACTATATTAGATGTATATTAGATGTTTTAATTCCTGACTAAAAATACATTTTTTTCATAATTTTTAGGATTAAGTGGTTATAATATGTGTTTTAAGAATGAATGTGAGGTCTTTATATCAATTTGTCTACATTTCTTTGAAGTAGTATAGAGATTTAATCTACCTGCAGCTTTTCCCAATAAGGAATTGGTTTGGTTTATAAAAACAAAGTCAAGCAAATAATATATTTTTTTTAGCTATAAAAATATTTTTTGTCATATATAATTGTCACTTGGTCTCTGGAAGTGCATTGATAAAAAGAGATATGTTCCTCTGTGCAGATAAGATTATCTGAATAATAACAAAAACAAAAGCTGGATTTATAGGAACTTCTTTTGTCTTTGGAAGCATACAAATCACTGATCAATGTTGTTTTGGTAACCGATCTTGCTATACTTTATACTCTCTTCTCTCTTCACATTTATGAAAGACTCATATTTTGTTTTTCTTGACAATGAATGTACTGTATCATTCGCATCAAAACAACCTGATTTAATTACTGTGTCAGGAAGATATTATCACTTTATCACTTTACTATCTGTTATTCCAGGATGCCCCTTCAGTGCTTATCCCAAGCAGTCGCTCTCTGTTCTGAGTTAAAGTTACTGTAAACAATACAGGGGGCTATAGACCCCATCCCAATCAAAGCTCAAAGCTCAAGGTCATGGTCTTGGAAGGAGGCAAAAATATCCCCCAGCAAAACAACTTTACAGCTTTAATATTAAATGAATGGATTAAAAAATAAGCTTCTGAGTTTCGCATTTATCTTTTTATTATTTGAGTGAGCTTCTGTTTCATGCTTGAAAAAAAATTTCTTTAGATTTTACACAAAACCTGTTTTCTTTGTAATTTGAGTGAGGTTTGTATTATTCATGTGAACTTTTTCTATCTTAATATGCAATTCTGGGTTTTGTCCTAGGAAAATCTCTAGTTTGCCAATGCACCATGCCATTTTGATTTGTCTCAGAGACAGAACACAACATATGACTAAATGCGTCATAAGAAATAAAAGCCAGTGCTGTATTTAAACAGAGCATTTGTATTTGGAGTAAATAATTGATTTGATCTCCAACCAGTGGTGCAAAATTCCCTTATATCCTTAAAAATCCCCTTGGTCTAAAAGCAGAGATCAGACATCTTCCAGTAGGCAGACTCTGGCTTTATAACATGGATTTTTAGCTGTTATTCATGCTAAAGTACAAATACTGTGTTGATTCATTATAGGTGATTTTAGTTTTGTGAATCAAACTTTGATGACATCAGTAATAATCAGTGAAATAACAAAATGTGAATTATTGGTGTATTATCAAACTATTATACTACAAGATCAAAATGTGGAATATAACATAATCATCAAGTCTCTGGTAATAGAAAAGATTCAGGTCAAATGGTCAGCATTGAGAAAAACATAACCATAGTGAAGGATCCTACCTTAGATCCTCACATGCAGAATGTTTTTATTATTGTGTTTTTTTATCTTTAATCATTTATTTACATAATCATCATAATCATTTTATAATCATTATTTTTTATCCATTTAATTATTGTATTTGATTTAATTAATATAATTTTATCATTATCAATTTCATTATTATCATTTTTATTATTACATTATTGTTTATTAATTCATTTATTCATTATTGTTTTTATTCATTATTCATTTATTCATTCATTATTATATTTCTACATTTTATTATATCATTCATTAATTCATTGTATTTCTATATTTTATATGTCTCTTTGTGGTTAAGTTTCATAGAGCTGTTCTGTCTGTGTGTAAAGAAGATAGATAAAGAGAATGTTTATGGAAGCCCAAGGTCTAAGGGATGATGCAGCTGAGCAATTTTGGATATAACCGTGCATGCTGTATTCCTGGGGTAGACGAGGTTTGAACATTGAGGCATATGCAACTGAAACTATCTGTCCATCAATAAAACTCTGTTCTATTTTATCATCTAAAACCTCCGTCTCACGACTCTGTTTATGCTCTCCTCTAGCAACGATTGATCAGCCTTGTATCTGACAGATGCTTTAACAAAGTAAACTTATGTTTTCTGACGTGATCTGGTGTCCGGGGCTGGATCGTTTTTTATTTTGTCTGTGGTGTGGAGACCAGATCTAACAGTTATGGCGTAGTCGGCAGGATAGAATAACATTTTTTTAAACATTTTTGTTGTCTCTATCCGAACGAGGAGTCGGGATTTTCTCTCGCACATCCAGATGGAAATGTTTCCAGACCACTGGCTGCTGACTCCAAGCCGCGAGTGAAGACGGAGGGTTAACCTCGGCTGGTCCGGTGTCCTCTCTCCTGACTCATCCACTTAAGCAAAAGCAAAAGTGAGTGTGTTCTGTTCTGACATTTTGGAAAATTCAGTACGTACTGTGTTGGTAGCTTGTCTACTGGTCAGATTATATTACTTTGATAATGGAGCAGTCAGAGACAGAGATCAAGCTAGATGATATAATTAAAAAGCTAGCTAAAACAACAGCTGAAAGAGCACTTTAAGATCAAACAAGAGGAAAAAGAAAAATTCAGTTGCTAAATATAACATCAAAGTACGTTGGGCGGTCTTTAGGTTCCCAAGACAAAGGTAAAAGTAAAGACATATTAAAGACGTATATAAAGAGTTTAAAAAAAAAGGTGTAAAATTCAAAAGAATGATAACCCGAGAATCGAAGCGTATCCCTTGGATTTTTGTCACTTTGTCTAAATGTAGAAATTGAAAAGTGAAAATGCAAAATCAAGACAAACATAACAGAGATAAAAGAAGTTATGGAGGGAATGCTGAAGGGGTTATAAGATAGATAGTCAAATGTTAAAGGCTCAGTTTGAAAATAAACAAAAATCTAAAATGGCTTATGTTTAAGTTACAACTCTTTGTTAATCAAAAGAAAATTACGTCAGTTTTACCAGATTTTAAATGCATACGACACTGGTAGTGACATCCAAACAACCAGTTTCAGATTTTGACACAGACAATGATGTTTGTAAAAGGGTAAATCATGTCCTTCGTGAGTTCAGATGAGTATTTTGGTTTTGCTATTTCTATGCTGTGCTTGGCAATGAAGATCTGCCTTTGTAAATGCCAGTTAGTATACCATGATATGATATATGCCATTTAATTGTACAATGTTTAAGGAAGTTGCTTTTCGAAATTTGCCATGTATAAACATAACAGTTAAGGGACAGGATTATAAATTTGTGGTTGAATCTTCCAAATTATTGTTAAGATTACAGCTGCTATCAACTGTCTGATAAAAGGACTATTTCATTTAGCTCCACAGGAGCGTACAAAACCACAGAATATTTTTCAAAAATTTTAATGGGTAAAATAAAGGTAAAGTGTTTCAACTCTCATTTTGTTAACTAAATAAAATATGCTCAGTAAATTTATGTTCAGATACGAATGGTGTGTGTGAAAGACAGTGTGCTGTTTTTCATAGAGTTGAGGGCTCAAAGTAAGTGTATGAAGGTTAGAGTAAGTGGAGTAAGTGGAGTAAGTTTATGATGGTCAAAGGAAGTAGGGAATGTCATATCCATGATCAGTTTTAACTGTTTGGAAGCTCTGAAAGAGATTTAATTTTCTTCATTGGTCAGAGATGGGTTCAGCATAGTTTCAGTCAATCTGTTACGAGCAGACAGAAAAAGTTTGAAGAAGTTCTTGGTGAAACTTTGAGTAGTGAACATTTAACTGACGATAGAGCTAAAAGAGATGTTTGGATAAACCTTTAGGTTTGGTTTGATGTAGGAAGGTACAATAGTAGTACAATAGTAAGTAGTTTGAAATGAAATTGCAAGTTGTAAATGAAGGATAAATGAAAGTGTTGAGAATCACTGAACGTTTGTGTGAGCGAAGGAGGGGGTTTGTGAGGCGCTGTATCTGTTCTTCCAGCAATTGCTGAAGTAAAAACAAAACAACGATAAGCTTTTCTCTTCTCTCTTTAAAGCTTTGAGAGAGAGTGCTTATGTGCCTACTCTACTCTATATGTTAGGGTCCATATTTTAAGTACATATTTTATTTTCTCATTGATAAGAAGCAGAGATAACAATCTTTCTATCTGATTTTCTTACAGAAGTTTCTCTAAAATCAGAAACGAAGCTTCATGTTACAGAAGCAACAGGAGAAAGTTTGAAATTTCTCAGAGAAACAAAGTGTTATGGCCTAGGCAGCAGCTTTGCTGTGCGGTACGCAGCTGTGAATTCTGTGTGCGTCATGATGTTGGCCTATCGAGATAACTTGTGTTCTATTTTGATGTTTCTCTGTGTTAAAGTAAAATTTAAGTATAATTTAAACATTTAATCACCTGTCGAGAATAGGGGAAATGAGATGTGTGAGTGAGTGTCACGTGTCATTTGTGTTGCTTAACCCTTTTCCAACAAGCATATTTTAAACAGGGGTTCGTAACATAAATGGGGACTCATCCATGATGTTTAGATCTTCCTCTCATTTTTTCAGTTTGTCCCACATGTAGTCACTGTTGCAGTGTAGTATGTGACATCATTCAGCCGTTTGGGTTTGGATGTTTTGATTAATTTGAATGCAGATTTACAATTCAGAATTGAAATGTAATATGGCAGTTATGGATCATGGAGACTCACAGTTGATTATAGAGAAGCAAAGCAAACCAATACATTGATAAGATAAGACCTCATGTGTCTGACTCATCAACAAGTTTCAGCTTGACTAAACCGGAACACAAATGGTTTACAGTGTTTGATATGACTAATGGATTTTGGTCTGTACCAATTGTAAAAGAAATTCCATCATTATTTGCTTTTACAATTTAAGGTCAAAATGATACCAGCAGTCTTTGTTAAAGACATTAAAGACATTTAAGACTTCAAAGACATTTGAAAGATTTAGATTTAACATCAGACATCATTCAATATATTGATGATATTTTGATTTGTTCAGAAGACAAAGCTGAACATGAGAGAGACGTCAGGTTATTTGATTTCTTGTACAATAAAGATCACAGAGCAAACCCTAAAAACAGAAGTAATCTTTGACCCCAAATTCAAAGTGTATTGCAGGGTAAAAGACAAAATAACACCTAGTCGCTATGAGGTTATAATAATAAAAAAATCTATTAACAACTATTCAAGAGCTGAGATCTCTTCTTTTCTGGGTTTATGTAATTACAGTTGTAATTATTTTGAAGGGTATGCAGAAAAATCACAACCCTTAAACAACTTGGTAATCCAAAGTCCCAAGACTCAGTTAACTGGACTCCTGAAGTTAAAATAGCTTTTGAGGGATTGAAAGAAGCCTTATACGAAGCTCCTGCACTTGGCATTATTGATCACAGAAAGTCTTTTACATTGTATGTAAACGAACAAAGGGGTTATATGCCATCTGTTTTAATACAAGAAGATCGAAATAAGTCTGTACTGTATGGGTATTATTCACAACAACAACTTGACTTTGTTTTACAAAGCTGGGGCCTTGTTTACGAGTGATTCAGGCAGTGTATTTGGCCTTGCTTGGTCAAAAGATAACCATTTGATAAACATATTCTGTTTATGCTTTATTATCTTTTTAGAGAAAGCTGCTCGTATGACATTGAAGAAGGCACACCATCAAATCCAGCTAAACTACTTGGTCTGTCTGAAGCAATTCCAAACAGCCATGATTGTGACTGTGTAGATATTATACAAACATTAAGTGTTCTTAGACAATTTGTCACTTACCTAAATTCCAATTTGTTACAATGATGTTTATCTTTTGTGGACAAAAGGAAAATGAAAGGCGAAATCACAAAAAACATGTGAATTGGCTAGTAACAGAAAACCTAACATTTATATTTAATATTTTGTTATGCCTGGGGAGCTGTGCATATCTCTCGAGCAGGTTGGCAGCAGAGAGGTTTCCTGAGATGTCCCGGGAACAGGTTGCGGTAAAAGCCCACCTGAAGGGAGATTCTAGTGAGATTAAAGGGAATATCTTGCTGACCAGGCAGCTACGGTTGCCAGCCGCATGAACGGCAGAGAAACTCTTACTGCTCAAATGTGTCATCTATGGTATTAGGCGTTTTTCAAATGTGTTTACATTTTAATGCAAATTGGTGGGCGAGGGGTTTTAGGAAACATGCAAAAGAAATTGTTTGTGGATGCGTAACTTCTCAAAAACACAATTTGGCACCCCCAAATTCTATCAGTTGTAAGCAGAACACCTCAGGGCTGTTTTGTGAATTTGTGAATTGCAGAGTGACTTTATAACCTTACCTAAATGCAAGGGTTATCAAGATATTACAATTATAACTGATAATTTTCTTGTTTGGTGTAAAGGTTTTTTCACAAAGAAAGGCTTTGCTGCCTTTATGGCTAATATGCTGGTTCGAGACATCATTCCAGATGAAATTAAACATTATTGATTCTGATCAGGGTAAATACTTTACTGGTCAGGTATGCCAGAAACTTCAGACCTTGCAGAAGTAAATTTACATTTAATATCAGATTCTCTTTTTACATATTGTATGGCTTTGACTGAAGCGGTACAAAAAAGCAAAATCAGGTTCAGGATGCTGTAAAAATTATGTACAACATAATATTGTGCCAGGGCAAATAATTTATAAAAATAACAATACTCAGGTCTAAAAACAAAATAAGGCGATTTCTTATGCGGTCCTACTAGGTACCCCTTCAGCAATAAAATAATAAAATTCACCAGTAAAACTCAGCAGTGAAGTTGCTAGGTAAAACTAGATGCAAATTAGCTTATACTCCCCAAATCTTAGACAGGCGAAATGCTGTGGGATGGAGGGTCATGAGAAGATCCCCGTTTTTTAGGACGGGGGGGACACCTCATGTTGAAGATATGGGGTGGGGGGCAAATGTTTAGCTTCTCCAGAACCAGCCTAGTCGTCTGAGGGTGTCTATAGTCTATGGGAGTCAAAGCTAGTTGTTTACTAGCAATAGTCAAAGCTAGATATTTCCTAACAAATTTGTTTATACAAAGTTGCTTTTTGGCCATGGAGCTCTCTTGTTTTCCTTTCTTTTGTTTTTATGTTTTCGCAGAGATATATCGGCGGCCTTCAAGAAATTCGCTAAAAAAATAAGCTTATCATGTTTACGAGTCTCATGGGCGCCAACCTCCAGCAGACAGCAGTTGGAACTCCGCTGTATTTCGAGATTCTGCAGGAAGGACGGACTGGCGAGACTTCGTGGATTCCGGTTGATTCCATGAACAGAGACATTCTGAGTTTCAAGAATCACAACTGACACAGTTGCAAGTGTTGTCTTCATGACATGACACAGAGTCAGAGATGTGATGTGTGTTTCACATCTGTTCAGAATGATTCATGGATTCACTCTAACTGTATGCACTCAGTATTTGTATTGGCCATTAATTAACATATGTACGGGGTTTTGTTTTTAAATTTAAGCCACTTGGCTGTTATACAAAATTTATCCAGATTAAAAATAGGCAAATGGGTCATTTTTAATTATGACATTGAAGTGTATGGGCTAAATTAACACAATGTTATTTGCTGTGTTGATTTCTATTCGGATTCACAATTCAGATCCATTATTCCATCCATGGTTAGAAATCACAGTAATCTTAATTCGGCAGTAACTTTAGCTCATACATACGCTAAGATGCTTAATATTTCCAATTGTTGGATATGTCAATCTTTCTTCAAAAGTCTACATCTGTATGTACGTATATTACAGCTATCTGATTTGATCTCCATCATTGAACAAAGTAACATGGGTAACATTTGTCAAATTCTAATTGATTTGATAATCGACACCTCTATTCCATCTTTGAACACTCTAAGTGGTTTACACAGTTGATGGTTTTGGTGAACACCAGTTGATGGTTTGGTATCAAAGTTGCAACTTGCAACCTTACCAGACAATTTGTTTATCTTACTATGCCCTATTGCTGGGAAGAGATGCTGAACATGGCAGGAGTTAAAGTTGGAAATGGCCATAGCATAGGCATTTAGGGGTGGTAAAGAGTATATTTTCATGATTTTTGGGGGGGAATTCTAATTGTACCAAATCACAAGGCGAAGTTGGTGTCAACGTGTATGATTATTGAGCTACTGATAATGTCAAATTCGTACAGATGTGTTTTTAAGGTTGTCGATTATTCATGAGAAAGCAGTCTGCTATTCAACAAGCAGTGTTTGCCACTACAAAAAGTTATCCCATCCAAGTAATTCCTGGTATTTACCTGTGTACAACAGTACTGAATCAAACCATCTATTTGCTCTAAGTGTAATTTTGAAGGGAATTCTTTCTGATATTGAAGGAAACGGGGTAAAAATTACAAACTAGAAATGCGTTTCCTGTTTTCCAGATGTGACAAAGCTCTTCTGATAATGACAAATGAAACACTAATTACTCCTAATGGTACACACTTCGTTTGTGGTAACAAAGCTTATCCATTACTTCCTAAGGGTTGAGAGGTAACCTGTTATTTGTACCTTTATCAGCGATATGAGTAGTGTCAGAGGATTATGTGAAACAGCACTTAATCATGAGACATACTAAACGTTCGATTTCTGATACAGAGAAATGGTTAGGAAGATGTATTCTTTATTCCATTCTGAGAAGTAACTGATTTACAAAACGAAGTGCAAGCCTTACACGAAGCATTTGAGGTTACAGCGAACGCCACTCTTATGTCTATTGCTAATATTTCGGACGAAGTAAGCGCAATTAGAAAGGTTGTTTTGCAGAATCGAATGGCGCTTGACATGCTGTTGGCTTCTCAAGGGGGGCACATGTAAGGTAATTGCAGCCGAATGTTGCCTATACATTCCGGAAGATTCTGGAAAGTGGTTCATAATCTGGCTAAAGTTTTACACGAACAAATAGCTAAACTAAATGAAGACCATGGTCTTTTCTCATCTGATTGGGACGTGTGGTTTACATCAATATTAGGACCACTTTGGAATCATTTGAAGGCACCTTTGGTAGTTGTAATTTCAGAAGTGTTTGTCATCTTGTGCATTGCCATAAAAGTGTTGATTTGACTTATTAGACACTTGACAGTGACAGGCCCATCAAGGCCATTGTCCAGTGTAAGACACACTCCCTCAACCAACGCTGGTATGCGGAATGACGGAAATGACCTGTTCTTTTAAGAATGTGTAGAAGGGAAAAGTATGGATAGGTACCATCCAAGCTTTTCAAAGATACATTTTGATAAAGATTATGAAAGTTTGCTTGCAGTAATCATTTAATTTGGTCATATATGATTAAGAGGGGGGAGTGAAGGATCCTACCTTAGATCCTCACATGCAGAATGTTTTTATTATTGTGTTTTTTTATCTTTAATCATTTATTCATTCATTATTATATTTCTACATTTTATTATATCATTCATTAATTCATTGTATTTCTATATTTTATATGTCTCTTTGTGGTTAAGTTTCATAGAGCTGTTCTGTCTGTGTGTAAAGAAGATAGATAAAGAGAATGTTTATGGAAGCCCAAGGTCTAAGGGATGATGCAGCTGAGCAATTTTGGATATAACCGTGCATGCTGTATTCCTGGGGTAGACGAGGTTTGAACATTGAGGCATATGCAACTGAAACTATCTGTCCATCAATAAAACTCTGTTCTATTTTATCATCTAAAACCTCCGTCTCACGACTCTGTTTATGCTCTCCTCTAGCAACGATTGATCAGCCTTGTATCTGACAGATGCTTTAACAAAGTAAACTTATGTTTTCTGACGTGATCTGGTGTCCGGGGCTGGATCGTTTTTTATTTTGTCTGTGGTGTGGAGACCAGATCTAACAATAGTGTTAGTAAACCGTTAAGTGCTGCAGTATTTACTTAATAATTAACCTACTTGGAATCGGGGACATGTTAAGTAAATCACAAAATACTTTGGTCAAGGAAAAACTCAAACATAAAGATCTATAAAACTATGTTTAACACTACATTCATTCTTTTATCATTAGGGTGCACCTGTTTGTTTATTCTTGAAGATAAATCTGATTCCTGGAATGTCTTGACTTCTACTACCGTATACGCGAAATAGTCTTAGATGATTTTGATTGGACTCAAACGGTTGTGTGTTGTTAACTTGAAGTGTTCATGAGTGTTATCTGGTCCTAGATTGGTGTTAAAGGGCATGATTGATCAAAACACTATATACAACTGCATTGCATGTGAACTATACATGATCAATGATTTTTAACAATCAGTGACCTCTGCCCTGCATTTTAAGAATGCTGAACTTATCACAAATCAAAGTACAAAAATATGCATTTTTTATGGATTAAAGGAACACTGAAAAAAATGATTTATTCAATTTACTCATTTTTTTAAGGTAAGTGGTTGCAATCAATTTATTTAAACTACATTTAAACAAAAAAAAATTGTTTTGTGTTGTATTCCGAATTTTTGTTTGTTTAAATGTAGCTTAATTAAATTGATTGCAACCACTTACCTTAAAAAAATTAAGTAAATTGAATTAATCATTTTTTTCAGTGAATAGTTGGGAGCGTGGACAGCGCTTAAGACATTTTTCCAGACAAAATACAACCAAAATACAACTTATAGTTTTTTCCAACTGAATTATATCAAAAATTTATTTTTGTGAGTGGATGCAGTTGCTAAGGACTTAATTTGTGCAACTTTAAAGGCGATTTTATAAATATTTAAATTTTTTGCACGATTAGATACCAGATTTCAAATCATACATTAACAGAAATCTGATTCATTTAGCTTTCAAATGATGTATAAATCTCAATTTCATAAAATTGACCCATATGACCGCTTTGTGGTCCAAGGTCAGATATTTGTAATTATGAAATTGTTTATAGCACAATGGCACTTCAGGCAACCCGAGTTTGAGTCTTGTGGCCCTTTCCCAATCTTACTGCCTTATTGGTTCTCTTACTATATCCTCTCTACAGTAAAATAAATAATAATAATAATAATAATTGTTTACCCCATAATGTATTGCAATGTATAACTTATTGTTAAACTTTTTGATGAAAAAGCAGAAATAGTTTGTTTTTGGGGACAGTTTTTACTGATAATGTTTCACTTAAGTATTTTTTTTCTTTCTTTGTCTTTATTAGCTGGTGAAGACCGCTGATTTGGACCCAAGACAAAACTATGTGCTGGGTTTTCATCCTCATGGTATTCTTGTCGCTGGTGCTTTTACAAATTTCTGCACAGAGGCCACGGGTTTCAGTAAACTTTTCCCCGGACTAAAGAGAAATCTCCTGATGCTTCCTCTCTGGTTCAGAGCTCCATTCTTCAGGGATTACATTATGAGTGCAGGTCAGAAGCTTTACTTACTGTACAAATCCATACGTTTTCCGTATGTGACAAGACAAACCCTATAAGCATATGGTTATATCCTTATCAGTAATTCATGCTTAAAGGCAGATAAATGAGTGCTAACCATAGCAAAATACAGTTAATATTTTTTTTTGTTTTTCTTTTATGTTTAATGCACAATGACCTATACTGATATACAATACTGATAATCCCCCTGTACGGTACATGTTAATGCACACATTTCAAACAATTGTTATTGTTAACTCACTGTGCATTAACTAATGGTAAGAGTTGCAATATTTGATTGTAAAAATGTATTAGTAAATATTAAATTTAATATAAATTAAGATTAAAACATGCTGTAGAAGAATTGAGGAGCTCTAAATGGCACCTCCGTCAAAATGAGATAATGATATTAAACGAATGCTGTCGGCATGTGCATCAAATACTTTTGCTTCAAATCCGCTTAATCCTAGCCTAAGGCCATTCAGAAATACCAGTTTGTTGGCAGAAACCAAAAATGTTAATTTAAAAGAAAACATGTCAGATGCACTTAAAGGTTTTTTTTTCATCTGAGCTCTTCAGTTGTTCATTGTAAGTTCATGTTGTCTAATGTAATTACTAATGGTAATAAATAAAACCTTATTGTAAAGGTCCAAACCTTGAAAATACTTATGGTGCACCAACTGTGTATGCCAGGTCTCGTTCCATCGGA
This sequence comes from Paramisgurnus dabryanus, assembly GCF_030506205.2. NCBI lineage: Eukaryota > Metazoa > Chordata > Actinopteri > Cypriniformes > Cobitidae > Paramisgurnus > Paramisgurnus dabryanus. The sequence continues at coordinate 9,690,772 of NC_133346.1, forward strand.
TAAGGAGAGTGCCAGCTACCTACTCCAAAGCAAGGGGGTTGGGAACGCTGTGGTCATTGCAGTTGGCGGTGCTCCCGAGGCTTTGGATGCCCGCCCTGGTGTCTACATCGTTCACTTAGCCAATAAAAAGGGCTTTGTTAAGTTTGCAATAGAGCACGGGTAAGTCAAGCTGATTACTTAATGGTATAAAAGGTTATCGAAGACTAATATTGTAATCGTGTCAGTTGTGCCACAATGGACTATTTCTGAAATACAGACTTGTGCAACCAACAGCTGCAATGTAACAGCGCTAATTTGATGAAATACTCTGTGACCCCAACTGAAGAGTGCAACTGAGAAATTTTCGTAGTTACTGTATTTCGTACAAAAAGAAATTACCAGCGGGATAAATCTTTTTTAGAAAATTCAAACTGTATGATTTATATTAGGGACATACTGATGATCATACTATAAAGATATGTATATAGAGAGATGTGTAACAGTATACCTGCTATTCTTAGGACTTAACATAAAAAACTATATGTTTGATTTCAGGGCCCATTTGGTTCCTGTATATTCATTTGGAGAGAATGAGGTATTTGATCAGGTGGAGAATCCTCGTGGAACATGGCTGCGGTATATTCAAGAGCGCCTGCAAAGAATCATGGGAGTTTCGCTTCCGCTTTTTCATGCACGTGGAGTTTTCCAGTACAGCTTTGGCCTAATGCCCTACAGAAAGCCAATCAATACTGTTGGTAAGTAAAACATTTTATTTATTTAAATATTAGTAGTATCTGGTCACAATTAAGTACAGCTTTTTTACCTTAAAAGTTTATATTAGTATCTCAAAGGTAAATATTGGTATTTGGGACCAAATGTATACATATCTGTACCTAATGGTACACTCAAAAAAGGCGCAATGATATTACACAGCGCCGGAAAATAGTCCCCCTGGTAACTTTCAATAGCAGGGGACTATTTTCGGCAACTGCGTAATATCATTGCGCCTGCTGCAGACATGGTACAGCAGCAAAGTCCTTGATTATTACGCCAGAATGAGAGTATAGTTCTTAGCCATATCTGCCTAGAAAATCCCAACTTTTAATTTTCCGTTGGTCTTATAGTACACGATGTAACTACAGAAGAGTCAAGTTTTAAATAGGAAAATATCTGGTTATTTTTAGTGCAATGCTAATGGTCTAATCAGATTCAATGGATTATGCTAAGCTGTGCTAAAAGTGGTACCGCCAGACCCGGAGATAACGGGAAAAATCAAATGTTTAACTCTAGGGGAGCCTTTTTTTTTAAGTGGAATGTCCTTTTAAAATAGATCTGATTAATACAGTCTGAAACAATAGTATGTAGTGGACAGCGTACAACTCGCTAAGGGTGAAAGCTATGGTAATGCAGGACTGTAAGTGGGCGGGGCTTTATCAATGTGACCTCACATTTATCAATATAAGAGAATCAGAACGGCATGTCTAATAAGAGTTTTAATTAGAGTATTAAAAAACAAGGAGTGGATGAATTTCTTTTCATTGTGGGGTTGTTGTGTTCACACACTGCCAACACACATTATGTCCAAACACCTTTTAAAAGTCTTTTGCATAATATGAGCCCTTTAACCTGTGCTGGGTCGTCTAAACCAGTGGTTCTCAATCCTGGTCCTGGAGGCCCACTGCTCTGCACATTTTGTATGTCTCTCTTATCTGATGGACAATAAAATCTCTGCTAATGAGCTGATGATTTGAATCCGCTGTGTTAAACAAGAGAGACATCCAAAATGTGCAGAGCAGTGGGCCTCCAGGACCAGGATTGAGAACCACTGGTCTAAACCCATTGTGGGATCAAAAATAAAAAAATTCTGGAATAATTTAACCCTTTTTGACCCAACACTGTTGAAAATAACCCAGCATTATTTAGCTTACAGGTTAGATTACAGGTTCAAACCATGCCAAAGGCCAAGTGGTTTGAGTATGGTGTTTGCTTTTGAGAAGTTTTTTTTAAAAATCACAGATGTATATATCAGCAAACGTGAGGTGGATCGAATTCTGGACTTCATAGATTGAAGTCTGCCGATGTCAAGATACAGTATCTGAGTTGCCTGGTAGTAGGGCTGAACAAATATACAGATGGCAGTTTGCATTAAACTGCTAGTGACCTCTAATTTAGTCCATTGCTGTTAGTTATGACGAGATCATTTAAAGTAAATGCAAGTGTGCCTCTAAAAAAGGACAATTTTGTAAGTATGCTTTATACTTTGTAAAATATACAGTCTTTCTCTAAATGGACCAAAAACATTGAACTGGTTTTTGATCCAATAAAAGCTCTGGAGAATGACAGTGCAATGCCAAATGAAATGTTTAGCCAGGATGTGAAATAATAACCATGTGTTTATTTGAAAAAAAGCCCTTTGATATGTTTAATTCCTGTCTCAATATGTCAGGGTAAGAAAGAAATTGCATTCTTCAAACTATTTCACGGTGATATCCAGATTACACTGCAGTCTTTTATTGATATATGCGTCTGTACTTTCCACCAAATCCATGCAGAACAAGTTTCATTTACTCCATATTATGGAGTTTGTCGGTCCTCTTAGACAATTAATAGCCCACATACATAAACTCACTTACAAAGCTTGCTTTCTTTGTATATTTGATGCTAATATTTGAATAGGCCCAATTCTCACATTGGCTTTATTAGACAGTTATAATCACCCTTTTCCATTTTTTTTTTTTTTTTTTTTTAAGTGGGTCGGCCAATCAAGGTAGAGAAAAAGGAGAAACCCAGCGCAGAAGATCTGGACAATGTTCATCAACTCTACATGGATGAACTTGCACAGCTGTTTGAAGAACACAAAAGAAACTATGGAGTACCTGAAGACTCTCACCTGGTGTTTCAATGACCTTGCGGCATCACTAAAGTGTGTGTGTGTGTGTGTGTGTGTGTGTGTGCGGCCGGGTAATTATCACGTTGGGGGGACCAATTGTCCCCACAAAGATAGGAATACCAGTATTTTTGTGACCTTGTGGGGACATTTTGATGTCCCCATGAGGAAACAAGCTAATAAATCAAACAGAATGATGTTTCTTGAAAATCTAAGGTATCAGACAGTTTCCTGTGATGGTTGGGGTTAGGGAATGGGGCAGGTAAGGGGAATAGAATATACAGTTTGTACAGAATAAAATGCATTACGTCTATGGAATGTCCCCAAAAAACATGGAAACCAGAACGTGCGTGTGTGCGTGCGTCTGTGTGTATGATGTAAGAGTAAAGATTTGGCAATTGTATTAGCTACATCATCAAATTATTACTTTGATTATTTTACAAAAGGAATAACAATTCCTCATATCATTGTTGTTTATACTGTTTATGCATTATAACACTTTAAAAACTTCTAAATAAATTTACAGGATTTTGGTATGCTGTATGACACAAAAAAAAATCCCAAAGATGTTTGCATCCTCATTGATTATTTCAGTGTTGTGTAAAGGTCGCTGTATGGGAAAAAGTTCACAATACCCGTTCACAAATCTGAATTACATTAATTTTTGATTTCAGATAGATAGACTTGGATCTCGTATCCCGAGCTTTCCCAATGCAACGGTCAGCTTCGTTTCACAATGCACATGCATTGAAGGACAAATTTCTTCACAACCATGATGGTTACGCAGACAATAGCCACAGGCTGCCAAGATGTCCACACCAGTAAAACCCATTTCAAAGACATGAGAGTTATGAGTGGATGAGAAACTTAATATCATGGGTTTTATTATAGTACAAATATTATATGTGAATATTGGGTAAGAGGTAGAGCCTGCAATTAAGTATAGAAGAAAATAAAATGGTCTGATTCGTGAATGGTGGTTTTTAGGGGGAGGTAAGGGGGGTTTTACTTACCTTGAATTTTTGGCTCTTGGACGGACAGGTGTTGACTCATGTGTCCCATGCCCTGTGATAACAACCTGAGGGGCTATTTAAAGTTGCCAGAAGGTGAATGAAAGGCCATCGGCTAGATTTGTGTGGCCGGTACAACTTGTATTAAACCTGGAATGTTTCTTAATTCATTCCAGTAATTCAAAGGGAATTATAATAATTTACAATATACATTATTTAAATGATTAGAGCTGTATAAAGTTCACAGTTAATTGCATTAGTACACTTTATAGGGAGGTTGTAAAGTGGGGCATGTGTAAATACTTATAGTTTGCATATATGTGCCAGGGTGTGGGTGTGTGTACGTCTTAAACATGCAGATGTTTTCGAGAGACTGGGGAATTTGCTCTATGCTTTGCTCTATGTACTTTAAACCTGTTATGATTCTCATTTTGATGTTCATCTGATCTATTATTGTTCATTACTTTTCCGAACAAAGTCCAAAGAACAAAGGGCAAAGTACAAGCCAGCCAGATGCTTGGTACGGTTTTTATCAACTACACCTTATCTCCATTTAACACTATTGCTTTAAAAACAAGCAATGTGGATAACTACTATATTTTTAAAAAACTACACTGCACATATCTGTACTCATTTCTGATATTGCACTGTTGATGAAAAGAATAAAACAAAAGATCAAAGAAGGAAGAAACAAGACCAAAACATCACATGGCACAACAATGTTAAGATTTTCCCATGAAATAAGTATGCCACTTTATGAACATTCATGCGTTCAATTAGGAAATCGATGTGAAATTAATGACAAATCAAGACTTTGAGTTCAAAGTGCGGACAAAAGATCTCAGCCAAATGGACTTTTGATATTGATACTGTACAAATTATAGTGTAACAGTTTATGCAATAAACTGTCTAGACCGAATTTATTTCTTCATCTTAGTTTGATGATTGGCACTCGTTTATCAAATATCATAATTTTACCCCCAGTGACTTCAAGAAAACTGGGATTTTCAGAGGTCATCATGAATATTGCATTTATTAAAAGAAGTTTTAAGTCTTACGATGATCAGGATAGAAATATATCACTTGCATAAACTTTGAGACAGTAACAAAATATTAGCTCATTTATTATTTATCAATAAAATGAATAATTGTAAATTAAAAATTGTAATTTGTAAAAATAGTCATAGATCTACTTTACTCAAATTAAACTGACTAATGTTGAATAAATTTGTGAAAAGTTTTCTCATGTCAAAATGTCTAATCATGCAGTCTACGTCTCTAAAATGTGTAGCAAACACAGCAGAAGATACATTCAACATTTGTCACTTATAAAAATCAGCATGAATAAATAAATTATGCTAAAGTTATAGCACATAAGTTTTAAACTGTATTCAGTATATGAACAAAATAGTATTCAGAATAGAAAGATATTAGAAAATTAATAGTTAGTCAGTGATAAGCGATTAATCGCCTATATGCAATCTGGGCAAAAAAAGTTACTGGCCATAGCAAAATTTTATCACTGGCTGTATCAAACATAAATATACTGGGATATATAAAACATCTAAAGGCTGGTATCTCTCACAATCATTTTTAATCCTTTCTTTTAAAGTTTGGTAAAAATGACTTACAAAATGGATAATAAATGCATGGTTATTATTATTAATACAATATTTTGCACCAAACTATTCAAGGTAGATTTAATACTTTATGAAGCTGAAATAGATAAAAAATCATATACAATTCACATGAAAAAAAACCTGCACCAGTACATTGTAAAAATTGAAAAGTTGGATCAACTTAACAATTACTTCAATTGGTAACACCTCAGAAATGTACATTTCTTTTAACTTAAAATTTTCACTTAAAGTGTTTTCCACTTAAACATAAAGGTTTTTTTTAAGTTGATCCAACTTTTTTTTTACAGTGTGTAGGCATACTTTAGTATTTAGTATAGTAAACTGTAATAAATTGTAGTATGCTGCAGTAGTAGCCTATACTGTAGTTATAGTGAATTGATAAACTGTATAACTTCTGAAGTATTTACTATGGTTCAAAAACAAGTAGCCTATCAAGTTTTTTTTCACTAAACTTTATTATTACTAAAGAATACCACAGTATCTTTTCATGTGGAAATATTCAATTAATGTTCAATTAAATATATTTCCTCAAAACTTGTTTTTGTGAAGAGTTGACAAAAACAATCAGTGCTGGACTGGTCAATAAAGTCTGGAGGAGGGACTAAGATCTCCTCCACCTGATTGGCCAGTTTCCATCCCCTTCCAGTTTACCTTTACAAAGCTTTAAAAGCCCTGGATCTGTATCAAAACAACACCAGTCGGGTCGGGATCAAAAGTCTGTGCAGAAGTCATGTAATTTAATAACTAAATATTGATTAGGTTTTTTTTGCAAGAAACTTATTGGACATACTTTTTGGAAACAAACGTTTTAAAACAACTCAATTTGTTTTTACAAAGGAAATCGCGGGTGAAGTCAGCTGGAGTGGAGTTTGATTGACAGCTCCCAGTAAGCTCCTCCCCCGAAGCGCTTAAATGACAGGCTCTCTCGTGAGCTCGTGGCTGACAGTGGCCGTGTCGAGAGTGATGCTGTAGAAGAGCTCAGTTTCCACCAGCTTTTATTTATTATACCCACATTAACAATGAAGACCATACTCGCTGCATACTCCGGTGTCAAAAAAGGTAAGCTTTAAATAAAGTTGCGAATTTATTTTTATTTATTAATAATTTTTTATATTTTATTATTATTCAGTTACTGTTGTTGTTTAATAGACGTCTGTATTTATATGTAATTAAAACATAATAATATCCACATTTAAATAATATTAGCCTTTATTTAACATTTACTATTAACTAAATATAATGCTGGGTTGTTTAAATCCAAAGTTGGGTAATATGGACATTTTCTAGGTTACTTTAAACTAACTGTCGAGTTTAGCAATATTTTACCCAACCATGGGTATTTTTTAGAGTGTAACTTTTATTAAACTAACTAGTGTAAACATCTCTTTAAGGTCACAAATTAAAAAAATCCCACTAAGATGAACAAAAATGTTAAAATACATTTTATAGGATTATTGGGCATAAATTGCCATGTCAGATGCAACTTATGCAGTGTGTAATTAATGTATTGTATTTGTATCATAAATGGCTCAATTCATTAAATTTGAACATGACAATACTTAATGAGGAAAAAAATCCCTTTAAGAAGTTAAAAATGCCCCTGAAAATCAATTCACGGGGGCAAATACTGCCAGTTAAGATTGGATAAGAGTGTTACATGACCATAAGTATTTTAGACGGTGTATGGTGTGTTTGCTTATTTTTAGTCGGTTAAGATGGGATTAAGGGGTGAGCAGATCTCAGTGTTTGTAAGGACTCTATATTTGCTTTGATGCTGCTATATCTTGTCTTTTTGAATGTTGCTCTGTGGACTGTGTGGACTTTGCTTATGTTGTGTGAATAATGCATTAGAGGGAAAAACCAGAGGTCTGATCTGTGATATCATGGCATTTGTTATGTGTTGTAAATCTTAAAATGTTCTGCAAAAGCACCGGTGTAGCCGGGTTTGTGTTTATGGCATCTTCTAAGAGCATGCAAAAGGCCATGTTTCTTCATTTTGTTTTTTCATCTTTCGTATTCTGTTTTCTGTAAAACTTTTTGTAACAAAGTGTATTCTTTGTTAAAAAGTCATGCAGTATAAAAAATCACACTGAACTGAATGAACTCTGACAATTTGTGGCACTGACATCATTTTTTTCGGCTCTGGTGGAGATGCACCAGATAGACTCTGATGTAAGTCATATGCAACATAATGCTGGATAATTTCAATTTCATATTTAATATGTGCAGGCACCGGGTCCAGCATCCTCTCTGCCTTACATGACCTGCCCTCTGTTCCCTGGCTGACCCGATCCAAGATGGTGAAATATCTGCAGCTGATCTCCGTTTTACATTTTGTCACCACATTTCTTGCCATGGGTGAGTGGAAAAGTTACTTAAGTCAGAGGTTTAGAGATGTCAGGACATTGTGTTATCCTTAGAGAGGCCATCTTTAGGATTGTTTACTTATAGATTGTTTTACATTTTTTTATTTCAGTCAAGCAAAGCATATAACAGAAACATTTCCAAAAGAAACATTTCTATTACATTATTTTGCTCAGTGTTTGTAAATGTTAATGTCTGTATCTATAGATTTATTTATACATTTATTGCAATGAGAACATCACTGCATCTATTTATACTTTGTATGTTTCTGTTTCTTAGGCATTGTCTGCTCTTTGTTGCTGGTGTATCTGTTTTGCACAGACTGCTGGGTACTTGCCGCTATGTACACTGCCTGGCTCATATATGACTGGAATACCCCTAAACAAGGCAGGTCCAGTATGCTTATAAACAGCAACGACACAACAATATCATTGCAATTCGTATTTTATTAGATGGCTATTTGTATAAATTCATACCACAAAATTTGTATGTTTTTGTATGACTTGCTTTCGCCCTGCGACATAAGGTTTAAGGGTGGAGTTAGGGGTGGGGTATAATAATTGTGTTATTTCTAATAATTGTATGTTTTTGTAAGAGGTAGCCAATTTGTGCATTAAGTATGAATTACGGTGAGATCAGGTTGATTTTTACATTGTTGAACTTTTTACTACCCAAAATTTTTATTATTTCATTATTTACCTATTATTTAACTGTGTAATTTTATTAGATGCCTGTTGTAACCGTGTTTGTATGGAGAAATTGTTTTTTGTTAATGTTTTAACATCTTCATCTTAGGAGGCCGCAGATCTACATGGATGAGAAATTGGACTCTGTGGAAATACTTCAGAGATTATTTTCCAATAAGAGTGAGTATTTCACATCTATACAATTATAAGACTATAAGAAAAGCCATTAGTGATACAAACAGGAAGATTGACCTTAAAGGGGTCATAGCGTGAAAATGTGACTTTTTCCATGTTTAAGTGCTATTGCGTCCCTAGTGCTTCTATCAACCCAGAAAACGTGAAAACAACAACCCAGTAACTTTGTTTGGGTAAGCCATTCTTTGCAAGGATGCGAAAAATTAGGTTGTTCAGATTTCACCTGTTTTGTGAGGTAGGTAGCAAGGCGAATTACAATATTACCGCCCCCTTAAACTGTAATATCCAACCACAGCACTGCCATTTAGTGCAGAGAGAAAGATAATTGAAGGTTACAATTGAGTTTCAATGACAACAAACCACCATCATTGTGACCACTGTTTTCATTTCTTCCGCTCATTTGCATTAAAAAGGACACACCCAAATGCGACACACTTTTAACATGCTATAGCTAATTATCTGTGGGGTATTTTCAGATAAAACTTCACATACACACTCTGGGGACACCAAAGACTTATTTTACATCTTAAAAAAATCTCACAATATGACCCCTTTAAAACTGGAATTATGTACAGTGTAGATTTCATTATGCAAAAATAACACCAAATATAGCTAACATGGAAACATTCTGACTAACATAAGAAGTATTAATACACGATAGGTCTGTTGAACACCCTAGGGCAGAGATAAAGATGCCTTTTATCAGCTATTAGTTTCATCTGACTGCACTGTTGGCTTGGGTGGATCTTGATGTGAGTTGTAAGTGTACTACTAGACTTTGCTCGTCTCATTATTCGCTGAGCATTCGCTTTGTTTGTCTCGTGTCAGGAACCTGTAAAAAGATATATTTTAATGCAAATTTTATTAACACATTGAACACCATAGTCAAGGCATTATTTGACCCTTTCTAGGTTTACAATAGACCCCATATTGTCTGGCTATGAGTAACATACTTTTAGCCAAAATAATCTTGAATTTGCTCTTAAAAGTTTTTTTTGAGGCAAAATAACTTGCGAGATTCATAATATTCCATCATGTAAGCAAAGTCAACAGTGATAACAAGGTGTTTGGTTTCTTTTGTTTATTTTATTTGGGCTATGGTTATGTCTATTAAATTTTTACTGACAGCCAAACTTTGCCTTGTTTTACCCTAGACGTCTCGGCTTTGTTTGGACGGCAAAATTGCTTGCTCAGTATGTGCCAAATGTGCCATGATAAAACAAAGAAAAAAATGAGCCCAGCCTTAACTTATTTTCAAACAATGCAAAAATCTTATTGTAATATTACATGATAATCCATTTTAAAATAGTCAAACTAAAGTTAAAATCAAACGAATGTGTTAGTACATATTCAAAAACAAGGGTGAGCACGCTTTTCCCTAAGACCCCTCCGTCACTCTGAGTCTGACACAACATCTTTCTTGAACCTTTGTTTTTTCATGCATAAATGTCATTATGCCACACTGACTGTTTGATTAGCTGTTCTTATGTACACAGAGACTGCACAGCTTTCACACTCGGTACATAAAGCGAGTACATTTACTTCCTTCCAAGACACCAGCACTTAGTTTATATGCTAACTCTGCGTTGATATATGCTAACACTAATTATCATGCCAATCCAAAAGTAACCTAATACATGTTAATAGAAAACGAAGAAGAAAATATTAAGGATAATCAGATAAAACCTAATAAATTAGTGATAAGAGAATGTGTTCGTGATCGGTGTAAGGTACGTGCAGGTTTGTGGTAATAAGGTTAAGAACAAAGAACAGTTATTGCAATTACAGTACATTGATTACTGATAAATGTTATTGCTTATTTGCTTGCTTGTGCTTTGAATGTAAAAAATGCAATATTTACATTAATTTACTCAAAGGTACATATTGGAACCAAATGAATATATATCTGTACCTAATGGTACATATTAGGGCGTTTTAAAGGTGCCAAAGAATGCATTGAAATAATCTGTTAAATTGATCTCTGATATCTACATAGAAGGTACGTGGCTTTATTAAGTGCAAAAATGATCCAGAAACGACCATTTACAACCCTAGGATTTTGCTTTAGAATAAAATGGTCTATTATTGCCTTATTTGAAAAGGTCATGAATAATAATGTTGTAGCTCTGCTCTGATTGGCTGTTTCTCAGAGGAGTTCAGTTTAGTAGCTCTTTCTGTCTGTAAACAGACCTTGGGCCCTATTTTAACGATTTGAAATGCAAGTGCAAAGCGCAACGCGCAAGTGAGTTTGTGGGCGGATCTTGGGCGCTGTTGCTATTTTCCCGGCGTGAGAAATAACTCTTGCGCCGGGCGCAAATCAATAAGGGGTTGGTCTGAAGTAGGTTCATTATTCATAGGTGTGGTTTGGGCGTAACGTCAAATAAACCAATCAGAACGCTATACAACATTCCCTTTAAATGCAAGGGCGCAAGTTCCATCGCGGGTTGCTATTATTATGACGGATTTACCAGGCGCACGCCAGGAGCGGTTCACAGCCGAGGAGACCGACGTTCTTGTAAGAGCAGTCAAAGACAGAGAAGTTGTTTTGTATGGGGATAGGAGAAACCCGCCCAAATCAGCGTAGGTTAAACAGGCGTGAGAGGAAATAGCCACAGTCTCATCAGCTAGCATCCCCATCGTTGCGCCAAGCACTACAATGATGTCAGGAGACTAGGGAATCCCAAGCTTGCCAGCATAAATCGGGCACGCCGTGTAACGGGAGGTGGATCTGCCTCAGGACCTGACGCCAGCAGAGGACATCGCTGCGTCCACCCTCACCGCTGAAAGGGTTTGGGGGCTTTGAAATCGGACCCAAGAAACGCAACCAAGGTCCAACCCCAAAGTACTCTTACAAATCAAGTTCATATACATTAAGGTTTCTTATGAAAACATTTTAATTATTATTTACATAAAATAAACGTAATACAGCCACACAACAAACTTAAGGGGGATAATAGTGGTGAGCATTGTGATGATAGTTTTTATTTATTGTGTGGCTGCGTTAAAAAATTCTCATGCAAATAAAGATTAAAATATTTTCATGAGAATTTTTTAACGCAGCCACACAATAAATAAAAACTATCAACACAATGCTCACCACTATGTTCCCCTTATCTCGTGTATTAATATTTTTAAGTGCAACAATTTATGATTTGCAAAAATAACTGTTGCATCTGTGTAGATTGGAAAAGCAAAGTGTATGCGCGTTGTGCACGCTATACATTATGGTCAAGCATGCGCCCTTAAAATAGCATAACAAGCAACGCGCAACGCGCCACTGACTTTAAACTTTTTTTTTTTGGTCAGTGGCGCAATTGTTTTTTGAAACTGCAAAATAGCATCAGGGATGGTTTGCGCCGGAACACGCCTCTTTTTTGCGTTGAACCGCCCAGGGAGCGCAAGTTCATTCCCTAGATTGCCGACGTGCGTCTGTGGAGGAAAAAACCCGCTGTGCGCCGGTGCAAAATACGAATGATACATGCGTCACTGACAAAGTCAATTGCGCTGGGTGCAAGATAGGGCCCCTTTTGTTTGAGCCTGTATCAGACAAAGATACAAATTTTGAGGAATAATCAATTATTTGCAGAGGTTTCTGAGTGGTATGTTTGTGGTTCTTTTTATGGACCTGCAAAACGAAACTGTAACGTGTAATAGTAGAACTTCCGCCTATATGCTAGCATATAGCATTAACTAGCATATAACTCAGCAATCACCACTTAACAATATTATAATTAATTCAATGTTGAAGTAACCATCCGCCATGTTTTTTTCTGTTTCATTTTAGCTCATAAAAACCCATAACCTGCTTCCTAGCCGAAACTACATTTTTGGCTACCACCCTCATGGCATCTTCTGTTTTGGTGCTTTTTGTAACTTTGGCACAGAAGCGACGGGATTCTCCAAGAAATTCCCCGGAATCAAGCCATCTTTGGCTACACTGGATGGAAACTTTCGTTTGCCATTGTTTAGGGATTACCTAATGTCTGGAGGTGAGCTACTGTGCAGACACCACCCTGTCGTTTTCAACCAGCTGCAAGCTTGCATAGGTTTTAATAACTTTTAAATTATTCATTGGTTGCACTTTGGTTCATTGGTGGAAGAGAAAACTGAGTCATGAGTTCTTTATTTGGCAAATGAAAAGAGAACCACACTTGTCCTGTCCGTGGTGTAGATAAGAGACCTATAGGCTATCAGTGACCTCTGAGCTTTATCCTATTGCATAGGGACACAGCCCTTGCAGTCCTGCATGTGCTGATGTCAATATTTCTGAAGAACTTCTGTTGAAACCTGCCCTATGTACCCAATGATTAATGGATGAATCTAACACTCACTTATAAGAAACAAACATGCTATACTGTAGTTCACTATCATTTGTGACCGGACCCTTATTTCTCAGGTATCTGTCCAGTAAATCGAAACTCCATTGACTTCCTGCTGTCCAGTAACGGTACAGGCAACGCTGTGGTCATTGTGATCGGTGGAGCTGCCGAATCTCTGGACTGTGCCCCGGGAATGAACTCTGTCACGCTGAAAAACCGCAAAGGCTTTGTCAGACTGGCTCTTAATCAAGGGTGAGAACGGAGTAAAGTATCAGACAAGATCAGAGTATTTTTAGTATTTTACAGAATCGAGCTGCATGATTACATAGCAATGCATAATAATACAACAAATCCCAAACTATTTAAATCTCAAAGAAGCTTATATAAATAAGGTATTTTGTGATAAGCACAACACATTCTTGAAGTGTGACTTTCCTGTTTCACAGATTTTATAACTAAGTGAATCTAAAACAATGAATTATCTTTTTATTAAAACGTGTGACGTTGTCATTACCTTCAACTGAGTTTTCTGTTGTCCTCTCAGTGCTGACCTGGTGCCTGTCTACTCATTTGGTGAGAATGAAGTTTATACGCAGCTGATTTTTGAGGATGGCTCCTGGTGGCGTGTGGCTCAAAAGAAGCTTCAGAAGATTTTAGGATTTGCCCCATGTCTGTTCCATGGCTGTGGACTCTTCTTTCCAAAATCATGGGGACTTGTGCCTTATTGCAAACCCATTACTACTGTTGGTAAGTGATTTTAGTAAAGTATGTATCTTTGTACCACGAATGGCATCAAACTTAAAAAATGACTGCTTTCAAACTGACTTAAAAGACTTGCAAAATTTCCAATGTTGAGACCTGAGTCCTGCTTCAAGCCACTCTACATTGCTGAATGTTGGCCTAGTCTGGTCTTCTTAATGGTGCTAGAGGGGCCACACTTCCCCTTTCAACAATTTAGTGACTTAATTCAACTCAAATTCATTTACATTCAGGTTTGCATGCTAATATCTGTGCACTACAAAACTGAGAAAAATTGGTCAAAAATTGTCCCAAGCTGTCACTGGGGTGGTATACTTTCGAAAAGTACACCTTTACATCTAAAGAGGTCATATTAGTACAGCATAGGTGTATATTTTTACCAAAGAGTGTTAGTACCTCTATATTGGTATTGAAGAGTTCATGTTAATACCCCTAAGGTACATATTGGTACCAAAGAGTGCATGTTAGTACCCCTAAGGTACATATTGGTACCAAAAAGTGCATGTTAGTACCTCTATATTGGTACCAAAGAGTGCATGTAAGTACCTCTATATTGGTACTGAAGAGTGCATGTTAGTACCTCTATATTGGTACCAAAGAGTGCATGTTAGTACCTCTATATTGGTACTGAAGAGTGCATGTTAGTACCTCTATATTGGTACCAAAGAGTGCATGTTAGTACCTCTATATTGGTACCAAAGAGTGGATGTTAGTACCTCTATATTGGTACCAAAGAGTGCATGTTAGTACCTCTATATTGGTACCAAAGAGTGGATGTTAGTACCTCTATATTGGTACCGAAGAGTGCATGTTAGTACCTCTATATTGGTACCAAAGAGTGCATGTTTGTACCTCTATATTGGTACCAAAGAGGGCATGTTAGTACCTCTATATTGGTACCAAAGAGTGCATGTTTGTACCTCTATATTGGTACCAAAGAGTGCATGTTAGTACCTCTATATTGGTACCAAAGAGTGCATGTTTGTACCTCTATATTGGTACCAAAGAGTGCATGTTAGTACCTCTATATTGGTACCAAAGAGGGCATGTTAGTACCTCTATATTGGTACCAAAGAGTGCATGTTAGTACCTCTATATTGGTACCAAAGAGGGCATGTTAGTACCTCTATATTGGTACCAAAGAGTGCATGTTAGTACCTCTATATTGGTACCAAAGAGTGCATGTTAGTACCTCTATATTGGTACCAAAGAGTGGATGTTAGTACCTCTATATTGGTACCAAAGAGTGGATGTTAGTACCTCTATATTGGTACCGAAGAGTGCATGTTAGTACCTCTATATTGGTACCAAAGAGTGCATGTTAGTACCTCTATATTGGTACCAAAGAGGGCATGTTAGTACCTCTATATTGGTACCAAAGAGTGCATGTTAGTACCTCTATATTGGTACCAAAGAGGGCATGTTAGTACCTCTATATTGGTACCAAAGAGTGCATGTTAGTACCTCTATATTGGTACCAAAGAGGGCATGTTAGTACCTCTATATTGGTACCAAAGAGTGGATGTTAGTACCTCTATATTGGTACCAAAGAGTGCATGTTAGTACCTCTATATTGGTACCAAAGAGTGGATGTTAGTACCTCTATATTGGTACCGAAGAGTGCATGTTAGTACCTCTATATTGGTACCAAAGAGTGGATGTTAGTACCTCTATATTGGTACTGAAGAGTGCATGTTAGTACCTCTATATTGGTACCAAAGAGTGGATGTTAGTACCTCTATATTGGTACTGAAGAGTGCATGTTAGTACCTCTATATTGGTACCAAAGAGTGGATGTTAGTACCTCTATATTGGTACCGAAGAGTGCATGTTAGTACCTCTATATTGGTACCAAAGAGTGCATGTTTGTACCTCTATATTGGTACCAAAGAGGGCATGTTAGTACCTCTATATTGGTACCAAAGAGTGCATGTTTGTACCTCTATATTGGTACCGAAGAGTGCATGTTAGTACCTCTATATTGGTACCAAAGAGTGGATGTTAGTACCTCTATATTGGTACTGAAGAGTGCATGTTAGTACCTCTATATTGGTACCAAAGAGTGGATGTTAGTACCTCTATATTGGTACTGAAGAGTGCATGTTAGTACCTCTATATTGGTACCAAAGAGTGGATGTTAGTACCTCTATATTGGTACCGAAGAGTGCATGTTAGTACCTCTATATTGGTACCAAAGAGTGCATGTTTGTACCTCTATATTGGTACCAAAGAGGGCATGTTAGTACCTCTATATTGGTACCAAAGAGTGCATGTTTGTACCTCTATATTGGTACCAAAGAGTGCATGTTAGTACCTCTATATTGGTACCAAAGAGTGCATGTTTGTACCTCTATATTGGTACCAAAGAGTGCATGTTAGTACCTCTATATTGGTACCAAAGAGGGCATGTTAGTACCTCTATATTGGTACCAAAGAGTGCATGTTAGTACCTCTATATTGGTACCAAAGAGGGCATGTTAGTACCTCTATATTGGTACCAAAGAGTGCATGTTAGTACCTCTATATTGGTACCAAAGAGGGCATGTTAGTACCTCTATATTGGTACCAAAGAGTACATGTTTGTACCTCTATATTGGTACCAAAGAGTGCATGTTAGTACCTCTATATTGGTACCAAAGAGTGGATGTTAGTACCTCTATATTGGTACCGAAGAGTGCATGTTAGTACCTCTATATTGGTACCAAAGAGTGGATGTTAGTACCTCTATATTGGTACTGAAGAGTGCATGTTAGTACCTCTATATTGGTACCAAAGAGGGCATGTTTGTACCTCTATATTGGTACCAAAGAGGGCATGTTAGTACCTCTATATTGGTACCAAAGAGTGCATGTTTGTACCTCTATATTGGTACCAAAGAGTGCATGTTAGTACCTCTATATTGGTACCAAAGAGGGCATGTTAGTACCTCTATATTGGTACCAAAGAGTGCATGTTAGTACCTCTATATTGGTACCGAAGAGTGCATGTTAGTACCTCTATATTGGTACCAAAGAGTGCATGTTTGTACCTCTATATTGGTACCAAAGAGGGCATGTTAGTACCTCTATATTGGTACCAAAGAGTGGATGTTAGTACCTCTATATTGGTACCGAAGAGTGCATGTTAGTACCTCTATATTGGTACCAAAGAGTGCATGTTAGTACCTCTATATTGGTACCAAAGAGGGCATGTTAGTACCTCTATATTGGTACCAAAGAGTGCATGTTAGTACCTCTATATTGGTACCAAAGAGGGCATGTTAGTACCTCTATATTGGTACCAAAGAGTACATGTTTGTACCTCTATATTGGTACCAAAGAGTGCATGTTAGTACCTCTATATTGGTACCAAAGAGTACATGTTTGTACCTCTATATTGGTACCGAAGAGTGCATGTTAGTACCTCTATATTGGTACCAAAGAGTGGATGTTAGTACCTCTATATTGGTACCGAAGAGTGCATGTTAGTACCTCTATATTGGTACCAAAGAGGGCATGTTAGTACCTCTATATTGGTACCAAAGAGTGCATGTTAGTACCTCTATATTGGTACCAAAGAGGGCATGTTAGTACCTCTATATTGGTACCAAAGAGTGCATGTTTGTACCTCTATATTGGTACCAAAGAGTGCATGTTAGTACCTCTATATTGGTACCAAAGAGTGGATGTTAGTACCTCTATATTGGTACTGAAGAGTGCATGTTAGTACCTCTATATTGGTACCAAAGAGTGGATGTTAGTACCTCTATATTGGTACTGAAGAGTGCATGTTAGTACCTCTATATTGGTACCAAAGAGGGCATGTTAGTACCTCTATATTGGTACCAAAGAGTGCATGTTTGTACCTCTATATTGGTACCAAAGAGTGCATGTTAGTACCTCTATATTGGTACCAAAGAGTGGATGTTAGTACCTCTATATTGGTACCAAAGAGTGCATGTTAGTACCTCTAATGTACATACTGGTACCAAAGAGTGCATGTTAGTACCTCCATATTGGTACCAAAGAGTGCATGTTAGTACCTCTATAATGGTACCAAAAAGTGCATGTAAGTCCCTCTAAGGCACATATTGGTACCAAACGTACAAATATCCGTACCTAAATAATACATATTGGTACCAAAAAAGTGCATGTTAGTACCTCTATGTTGGTACCAAAGAGTGCATGCTAGTACCTCTTTATTGGTACCAAAGAGTGCATATTAGTACCTCTTTATTGGTACTGAAGAGTGCATGTTAGTAGCCCTAAGGTACGTAATAGTACCAAGAGTGCAGATTACTACCTCTATAATGGTACCAAAAAGTGCATGTAAGTCCCTCTAAGGCACATATTGGTACCAAACGTACAAATATCCGTACCTAAATAGTACATATTAGGATCTTTTCAAAAGCTACTGCCCCTGTGACAGCTCGAGACCATTTTTGAACCATTTTTTTCTTACAGTGTACAAAAGTGTAAAAAGGATGGGTTACAAAAGCACAAACATCTAATTATAGTCCAAGGACAGCATCTGTACTTAACCGTCCTTTTAGTTACCAATCAATATTTTCTTGCATTCTAAACATATTAATGATTAACATGTACTCATTTCTTTAGTGTACATGTTTTTGCTTTATTTAGTAGTTGTGTTTAACGTTCTGTGGATTAACTTTTTGCTTTATTTTACAGTTGGTGAACCCATAACAGTTCCAAAAATTGAAAACCCAAGCCAGGATGTGATAGATATGTACCATGCCATGTACATCAGGTCCCTCAAGTCTCTCTTCGACACCAACAAGACTCGATTTGGCTTAAATGAGAGCGACACCCTAGTAATTCACTGAAAGACGTTGAGGAATAACATTATAACAGAAACATTACAGTGGCAGCTGGAAGATCCCAACGAAGTGCCTGTTTGAGAAAACCAAAACGCTGTTTCCATATAGAGAAGCAATTGATATAATCCAGGAGAACATTTCTTTACATTTATGCATTGGCAGATACTTTTATCCAAAGCAACTTTTATATTTTATCTGCATGTGGATTTTTTGGAAATCAAACCTTGGCCTCCTACCGTACCAGGTGAGCTACAGGAAAGTTTTCATAAAAGTGGAATGTTGGGGAGTCCCGGATCATTTCAATCGCAGTTGATGTAACCTGACAATGGTTCTAAAGCTTTACTTTAAAGGATCTCTCTAAAGACACATTCAAAACTGTACCAAAAAAGGTATTGAAATGTACTGTACTGCATGGGATGCAGTGAATCTAGTCTGTGTCACTGCTGCTCATCGCCACTAGTTGGCGACACTGTGCTGTTAAGTCAAGTATGATCTGTTGACCAACCGTTCAATCAGACGCACGTGTGTTGCCACGGTTACACTTTGGACCAAAGTTATTTTCCGGCCTTTGCTTGTTAATTGGTCTGGCTAGTGGCTAACTCTGAGACAAATATCTTATCGAAAATAAAAATGTTCGGTTTCATAAAGATGAGGGGAGACAGCGAGCATGGATCACCGCTGTGCAAAGAGAGGTTTGACAGCCAGAGAACAACATACGTAGCTAACATTTAACACAGTAACGCATATCACAGTATAGTGGTTGATACGCTTTAGCTATGAATTGAACTGAATTGAAGGTAATTTACTTGTTATTACTGTATTTTGCTTTTTATCAGAAAAAAATCTACTTTAGAGGGACCTGTTTTTGATTCTTTGCGGAAGTCTACTGGAAGTTAAGTTAACGTAAGGGTCACAAAGGCCGTTTGATTGGCTGTTTCTCAAACGGAAGGCTGCATCCTCCGGAGGTCGCATATGCAGGCTGCATACGTCATGTAGCCTGGTTGATTTCAGTTAACTGAGCATTACATTCGCAAGTCATACGCATATTACATCAATTTACGATTACATAAAAATAATAGTCAACTTTATAAATTGTTAATATACTGAAATAAGACGTCTTTATGATGTATGCTGCCTACAAATGCGACCTCCGGAGGGGGCAGCCTTCCATTTAAGAAACGGCCATTATGTTGTTGCTACTGAAATTTCTATAAGCTATGGATTATATTGTTTGATATATAACAATACAATCAGATTGAGGATATTTAAGATTTAATTCCAAATGCAATGTTAGATAAAAATTTTTTATCCCATATCAGATGTTTTAATGCACAAGCAATGCAACTACTGTCTCTTCATAAAAGTCACATTGTGAAATTTGGTAGAAACTTACTAAATGGCAAGAATTAATTAAATTGTTGAAATATGTTGAAATAAATATGGTTTTGAAAGACTTTGGATTATGCACTGTCAGGAAAAATGGTCAAACATAGTCCTGGGGCAGTACCCTTTAAAAGGTTCCCAATAGAAACTATTTAGGTACAGCTTAGTATACATTTGTATAACCAATATGTACCTTCCGAGGTACTAATATGAACTTTCAGGTGCAAAGGTGTAGTTTTTAAAAGGGTACCGACCATATTTTTTCTGACAGTGCAGAATTATACATTTTAACTCATGTCCTTGAATTTATAGATCTTGAAGAATACAATGTTAAAGACATATCTAGAAGGTGAGGATGATGACAATGAAGAAGCTTGTAAATATTGGTTATAGACTACTGACAAATCCTTATATTATTTTCCTGATATCATTTTCATAAAACTATTCAAATTTTACCAGAGAAGTATTAAATTATTTATAAATTGCACATACATGCTTTGTTAGGCTCAAGTAAATAATCTCTCACATCACCGAATGGTGTTACTGTGATTACATGTCTTCTTGTAATTTCGGATTTTAACATTTTATTATTTTGATTTCACAATCCTGAATTGTTTCCACATTCTGTGCCTTTAAAGCAAATGCTGGAAAGACCTCAGACGTGTTTGCACGCCAGATCAAACAAGGGTTGTTTGCTAAATAACAAATGACCTAAATTCATAGTAAATTAAGTGAATTCAAGTGCCAACATGTATGTATGTATGCTATGCAATTACATTTTGAAATATCACACTAATAACCTCATGTTTATCCTACATACTAAAGTTAAAAATGCTGACTGTGTATTTAAATGGTTCAGGAGATCTACAGCTCTTGATTGGTTGAAAATAAGTAACTGCATGCAAATAACAAAAACATCACAATGTGATTTATTGCTTTGTACATTGAGCATTGGTGTTGCAATGCATGTCCAAGTGTGTATATTTGATGTCAATAAAATGTATAATTCTTTAAATTACAATTTTATATATTTATATTTAGAATAAATGTTTGTTCAATACTAATTGTTGTATTGTTTTGTATTACAAAACTGACCTTGATTTCTGCAATATGTAAACATGTTCTAATTCCTTTCTTTGAGCCAAGATTTTTTTTATCAGATATTTACATAATAGTTCCAGACTGTAGTCCAAAGATAAAGTATTGAGAAAACCTAAGGTTTTTCTCTAAATAAATCAATAAACATATACAACAAAATCATTATCCTCTGAAAAAAAAGATATACCTAATATTTACAAATGTTTATATAATGTTTTGCTTTTGATAAACATTTAATATGAATGGGCCATTTGCAAATTTTCACAAAATGTCTTTAAAATGCATTATAGCACATGTGGCACAGTGGTATATCATATCTATCATCTTAGACATAATAACAATACACATATCTTCTAGACAAGTAAATCTAAACCTTTTACCCTCCCATTGTAACCATAGATATGTATATAAAGGCTAGATGGCTCGTCCGCGCTGATGGCCAATTGAGTGGAACGTCCGCATTTTGGCGGCCATCTTAGGACAGGGCGCTCGCTCACTCGTAGCATTGAGTTTTAATGATGCAGGTACTTTTAAATGACCATAACTTGCTTAATTTTTTACCGATTTTCAAACGGATTGGTTTGTTATAAACGTCAAAGATGTACCTATGACACTGAATACGTATACTAAAAATAAATAAAAAATTCATGAAACATGTTAAAGCATCCAGAATTATAGCCACGTTAATAACGTTTGTAAAAAACCAAACCGTTTGTAAATCCGTCAAGAATTCAGCAAGTTACGAGCATTTTAGTTGGCGTATGCCACTCACCTTCCGTCCACAGCAGGAGGGAGCAGCACTATGGCAGCACTGACCTAAGATGGCCGCCAAGTGACGACACAGCTGACTCCGCCTTGAGCCATCTAGCCTTTATATACATATCTATGATTGTAACTGCCCCCGCTTATAATAAAATATTCTAGTGCTTGGCATACCTAGAAAGATATAAGTTCATTATAAAACATAGCCATGCACTAAAATATCTTAGTTTTAGATTTTTTCGTGCTTGTTTTGTCTTATTTGAAATCATTTGAAGTAATCCCGAGAGCCCTTAAAAAACCTTCTTGGGCCCTGGTTAAAAACACCGGTTTTGTATATTATACATTTGCGCCCTCTTGTGGTTCTGTTGATATTTAACATCTAAATTGTGACAAACATAAAGCAAACGTTAAGATTTTCAATAAATTTTAGTTTATTCAGGTAATATTGTCTTTATTTAACGACTTTAAGAGTACATTTTATTAATTCAGTTTATCAACAGTATACATTAACAAATCGTAGTAATCACTATAACATACTAAAGCATACTACAATTTACTCATATACTAGTATAATACACAATTTTTTTTATGTGGGTTTTTTTGCACATCTTACATTGTATGCTCGTCCAATACGTCACACAACGGTGCAGATCCTGCACTCCTCCCCTCCCGCCGTTTGGATCGCGTAACTCCAGCCCCTCACTTCCTCATATTTGTACCAACAGAGCACAGCCACAGCGTGAGTTTCTAAATGCCTCTCCCACCCCCTTTCATATGATTGACATGCTCTAAACCAATCACATCTGGCTATAGTTTAAATCTCTTTTGATTGACACTTCCCTCAACCAATAGAAGTCATCTGAGGGTTTGCCATCAAGGTCGCGGTAATGGCTTCCTAGGCAAGACTTACTTTGTTTATGCCGCGGTACAGAGCGCGTTAGCTGAATTTACCGTCCGTATAATACATCATTTGACAGACCTATTCGTTTTAAAAAGAGAGCTTTGAATCTGACCCCGGGTGCCTGGGAGTTTCTCGCCGATGTGACTGAGGTTCATGACTGAATGAGGCGATCGCCCGTGGTGCCGTAGAAGGATGAGCTCCAGCACCGGTCGGGATCTCGCCGTGTCCGCTGGTTCTGCTGTCAGCAACCCCGGAGCGACATCATCAAGAGTCCTGCATGTGGAGCTTACATCACAACAGGTACATCTGGAAGTCCCACATTTTTTGATCATTATTGATCCAAACATAAGCGTTAATCGTTTGTGAATGCCTAACGGATCTGCTTGTGCATGTCACATGTCTACACCGGATGATCATAACACTGGGCCTGCAGCTGTCCAGCTTTGTGTTTATTAAAATTTATGGATGCATTGGGGTCTGAAATAGATATTACACTGGAGACATATTATTGCAATTTTAACCAAAATGTCTTTATTTGTTTCTGTTGTCTAATAAAGCTGTTATAATGCACTAGTATTTATGAGTTTTTGCACTTGGTCACTACGAGTCTCCAAACTACAGTATGCACCCTAGTGCTTATTTTTTAAGATAGGTAGGTAGAAAGATAGGTAGATAGATAATGTAATGTATTGTCGATATAATGATGCATACATTTGAAGATTGTTGAAGGTGTTTTTATATGTTGTATACCCATAGTAAACATGCCCTTCAACTCCCTCGACTGGTAGTGTGGAGTACAGTTATGTACAGTAATAGCCATGTCCTGCAGCAACTGTCTACTTAATCACATTGCTGTTTTCCGGGTATGAGTGTTTCGGGATGGCAGGTTTTTCCAGCAGAGTCTGTCCGTGACTTGGCATTATGGCAGGGGAATGTTGCATTACTGCTGCAGATTCTGTGAATCTGTGTGATTGTGTGATGTCATGGTTGCTATAAAGTTTAAAACTATGGTCAGTATACCCAAGTAATGTTCATCGTGCTGTTAAATGCAATTGCAGCTTGATGCTTACAATCCCTGGATGGTATAAGATTTTCATGCACTGCTCATGACATTGCAACCCTTCCTCTTTTTGGATTTATCTGTTTCATCATTTTCGAAAATCATGATACTTGTTTCAATAAGTAACATGCATTTACATTTTGCAGACACATTTATCCAAAGCGACTTGCAGTGCATTCAAGCTAAACATTTTATCAGTATTTGTATTCCCTGGGAATTAAACCCATGACTTTTCCCTTGCTTATGTTCCAATGCACTTGCAATGCTCTAACAATTGATTTATAAATAATCAGCTTCTGCTTCTATTAAAAATAGAAAGAATGATAAAATCTGAAACTAAATTTGCCTAAAAGTCCATGTCACATGTTAAGGGCCTGCCAGAGCCAGTCACACCTGTCTGCAGATTATTTTACAGTAAATGATGAAGTCATATGACACCTTTTTTTTACAGTTATATATCTGTCACTTGTGAGAATCGTATCGCTTGAGGCAAAGTCCTGTAGGGCCACCGCTTTGTTGTACTATAAACTACAGTATGACTTTGTAACACTCATGCCATTCATACTTTCAACTTTTAAAGTTAAATTGACATTTTGCATTTATTGGATAGGACGCTACACTACACATAAATAAAACGCATGAAGAAAAAGGAAATGAGAAGGGAAATGTGATTCGGAAAAGACTTCTTCGTTTAGGGATTCATGTCTAGCTCAAAACGTGCATAATTTTGGTTCCTTGCACACAAGTCTCTTCCTCTGGTTACAGTTTTGTTTGCATAAGATTTATTGACTTATTGGGTGTAATGCTTGATCTGGTGTTTTGGTTTCTATTAGCTGTTAGGAGCTTTAATATTGCTTTATAAAGGTAGGTTTAGTTATAAAATAAAGCCACAGGGGATTTCTATTCTAGTGCTAGTTAAGCAGACTGTTAACCTGTTAAAAACTAGGGTAGAGTGTATCACAACCTAACACATTTTAGATTTTAGCTCAATCGTTTAAAAAAAAGTGTTGTGTTTGCACATGCAACATGCACATCTCTGCTAAAAAAAAAAAATACTTAAAGGTTGTTTGTTGATCCATTATTGATGCAAACATAAGCGTTTATTGTGTGTGAATGCCTGACGGACCTGCTTGCGCATGTCACATGTCTACACCAATGATCATAACACTGGGCCTGCAGCTGTCCAGCGTTCTTGTACATTTATGCAGAAAGTAATAGAATTGCAAAAGTAACAACTTCTCATAGGTGGGGATTACTTGTAGCAGGTGGATGGTTTGTTTTAGCACTTGCTAGAAAATTAATATTTGAACACATAAAATGCAATACTATTTTATATGCAAGATGTGGATATTGTTTGTAAATCCGTCTGTAACTGATAGATATCCACACATCTATCCATCCATCCCTCATTTATGCATCCTTCTATAATGGATTGTTTACATTGTTTGCATTTCATTATTGTTGTATATTTGAGGCTTAAATGAAACACTTACACCTGGTTTTACAGACAAGGCTTAAGACTAGTTTCAAGATTCACACCAGTAACTTCTTTTACTAGTGCATGTTTACACATCTTAGTTTAACTAAGGCCTAGTCCTGGCTTTAGCTAAGCCTTGTCTGTGAAACCAGGCCCTAAAGTGTTAATGTGTTAAAGAGGCTTAGTGTTACAACTTAAACGTGCTTTGTAAAAATGTTTTCACGTCTAGTTAACAGTTGCTAGGAGTTGCTGACATGTTTCACAATTGTGCTATGTTTTGGCCAACAAGTCTGTGATTAAGAAAATATGAGGTTGGATTTGGTGACTTACACACCCAACTCAATAATTGAAATAAAGCATATGATATAGAAATATACTTTTATACCTCAAAAGCACAGATTGCTTGGCCCTGTGTAACTCGGATGTCCCTTAGGTCTAAAATGAGAAATGTACAAGAACTATGACTAAACAAAGTGTGGTTTCATTGGCTTCTAATCTTATAGGGCATCCCATGACTTAGATTTAGTATTCATTGCCTTGCAGGCCGTGCTAGACTGGACATTCTCTGACTGGTTGGGATAAAAGACTGAGGGTTAGAGAAACATGTCAGCAACTCCTAGCAGCTGTTAAAGGGGCTGTCCGTAAGTTGAGAAATCTCTAACCGTTACTGACACCAGTGGCCGTTATAGAAACTGCAGCCAGTCTCATGCTCGTACTCGGTGGGCACACTCGTACGAGCACGACCACAACAACCAGAGTTGCCATAGCAACCACAGACAGCTCATTGAGATTCACCAGCATGTTTACAAATGTAAGAAAAGTTACAGTACTGTAAGGTTATTGTTTGACAGACCATATTTTAGAAGTGCTAAAATTTTGTTGCAGTGCTACTTTATTTTCAACAGAAGTCTACTTCTAAAAGTTTTGTAACACGACACTGTAAAACACACTCCCGACACTCACAATCTTAATGCACTCCTGCTCTGAATAAAGATAATTCATATAAGAAAGTAACTTTTGAAACGGTCCTGTGCTACATGCTATCGTTAGCATTACACCACAAAATAAATGCTATCGTTAGCATTACACCACAAAAACAATAACATAATATATTACAGATGCCCTGTAACTATGTCTTACCTTTGCAGTAAAAAGGAAACCTGCTCAAGGTCTGTTTTCATACCCAGCGCTGACCGGAGCTCCCTCCAAGAATCAAATGCCAATCCGATGTTTAATCTTGTATTTTCCCCGACGGCGGTCACGCACTATTTTGGCCGCACTAGATAAGGATTTTTTTAAACTTACGAGGAGTTTCCATAAGTGTCTGGATTGTGCTGGAAGTTGGTCGCTTCTTTCCGTCTACAGAGTCCATTTGAAACATGCTAGCGATTGCCGCTGTTTACTAATGACTGCCGTACGCGTCTATATGGAACGCCCAGGAAGACGAGCACGCGCATGACGTCACATTTTGAATTTCGCGCCAATTCGGACCCGACTCCTTCAAACAGAAAGAGCCTACAGGCTGATAGAGACAACCGTGGAGGACACTCAAGGTGTCATTCTTTCTATTACATTATGGTTGCCTTATAAATATACAAATGAAAACTCTATCTTAAAGATTTTTTAAGTAATAACTTACATTCAGCCCCTTTAACTAGACTTGAAAAAATGTTTACACAGCAGGTTTAAGTTGTAACACTAAGGCTTTGTCCACATGAAGCCGGTGCATTCCCTATCAATCATTTTTTTTCCTCGTTCTAATAAAATAATCCGTTAACACGGCGTCGTCTCAAGAAATATCTGCGCACACACGAAACCACTGAAAACGACTGAAATCGGTGTAGTATATATGACAGACCAGTATGGGGCGCTGTAATTCTGCCACAGATATACACTATACACGGAGAAGAACACTTTGAGCATGCGCATAACCTTGCGTGCTGTACACGAACCAAGAAAAGAAAAAGTGATGGCGAATGCAACAACTTCAAGAGCAAGAGTCTTTCTCCTGGTTGTCTTCCGCGGTGGATCTAAGAGCATGTGGCATATGGTGTTTTCCATTATCGCTTGTTGCTCACCACAATTGCATAGAAGCAATAGATTTTGCTGTAATAAAGCTAGTAGGCTTAGTAGCTTCTGTAGCACGAACACAATCATGTAGTCCGCCATTATTGTTGTTGCTGTTACGTGTGATGCTGCCGACACGTGATGTGATGACGTTTTCGCTTCACAAAATATACGGATTGGCCCTACACACGTAATCGCAAGGGTGTCGATTTCAGATTTATCCACTTTAGGACCCGGTTTAAAAAAATATCGGTTTCAGTCTCCCAAAACGCCGGATCCGTGTTGACGAAACGCAAATACGATAAAAAATGTATACGTATACAGTGATTCGCGTCTCCGTGTGGACAGCCCCTTAGTCTCAACTGTAGGCTGCCACCATGTATATTTGATCACGTTCTCACTTTTAACTCTTGTTTTTACCTGCAAAACTCTAAACTAAACTTTTCCATGCCTACAAACTCCTATTTTCCACGTCTATTGAAAGTAGTGTATTTGTGCCCAGTGTGCAGCAATGATGTCATGTTCGAGTCAGGGTGGAGCACTTGGATTTAGTAATTTAACGCGAGACTCACAATGATGTCTTGTTGGTTTGTTCATATTTTGAAAATCTCATGTATTGCATGTGGTGAAAAATGCAAAACATGAGCAAATTTTGAAAAAGATCTTTGTTATGGTGCATGTGCATATGTGTCAATGGTCATTCTTACATAATACATAAATTATAATGTGATGATAATGTATCCAAGATTTCAAGAGTTCATTTTCAAAAAGGCAGGGTTGAGGAAAGCACACTGCTTATGAATTAAAGATTATGCTGCATATCTTCCGTTTCTACTGTTATAAAAAGCTGTATATGTTTAATGGTCTGAAAATCTACACCTAATGCTAAACCATAAAGCATGTATCGGCCTGTGTTCATACACAGCAATTCAAAGTGAAGCAATAATGAAACAGAATGTCAACTGTGCCGATCTTATTGGCCATCTTATGTATCATCTTTCTCTGTTCAACTCTCTCCAACCTTTTTTTTTATTCGTCCCACAGAGGCGATTACGTCACTTGAGGAGCATCGCGGCCCGTAACATTGTAAACAAGAATGGATCACCTCTACTGGACACTTACTTCACCCTTCATCTGTGCCAGGATGATCGAATATCACGAGGTAACCGCGGCCAGACGAACTGGCTGGAGCTCTTTGACTGTTTGGCCAACAACAGAAACCCAGTTTATCATTTAAAGCTGCAGTGTGTTGTTTCTGTGTCACTAGACGCACCATGACTGTCTGTTTTCAATTAGATTGTCATTATTCAATATACTGATTAGTCCGTACCCAAATTTTGATTACTAAATTGGCACAAAAAAAGTAATACATTATTTTAGTATTGCATTTTATCCAAACACTTATAGTTTATATTTTTGATAATCTTCCCTTATCTTATGGGCGGTGATGTACTGTAGTGGTTTGTCTGGGAACTGAAAGGTTGTAGGTTTGATTGTGCTGAAACTTTTAACGTGTCTGCTAAAAAGGTTCTGTTTCGTTCTTCTTTTCCAGACTTTTATAAGAGTGAAGTCATCCGAGATTCATTGGTGAGTATTGTTTGCTGTTTGGTCATCATACAGTAATATCTCGAGATGCGAAATAAAAGGCAGCGGATTTTAGCATAGTAACAATCGTGATATTACATCTCATGACATAACATGGCAAAAGCACTAACACATCAGTCTCATAAAAGGTGCATTACTCATGTAAAATATGTAATATGTAAAAATCTAAAAGCTAAATTATAAAATCATGATTAGTTCTGATCCTGGATTCTGATATTTACAACAAAGCCTGTTGTAAAACATCCAAATGAACCACACTTCTGACCACATTAGATACCACTGTGTGTATTTGTGTTCTCAGTGGGTATCCTGGTTGCTTCACTTCCACTTCTCTTAGCCATGTCCTCGCTATTGTTTCCCAGAGGATGATGTGTTCGGATCGCTCACTTGGCTTTGAGCAAGCTTTACACTGGGGCTTAGATTAAAGAAAAATGTGATATGCGCTAGCATGCTAAATAATGCGATATTCGATATGCAATGCAATATTTTTTTCTAAAATCAATTTAAATTGTATTAAAAAATATTTAAAGGGGCCATGGCATGAAAATCAGACTTTTTCCCTGTTTAAGTGCTATTATTGTGTCCCAGTGCTTTTATCAACTTAGAAAATGTGAAAAAGATCAACCTAGTAACTTAGTTTTGATAAACCATTCTCTACAAGCACATGAAAAAATAGGTCGTTGAAATTTGGCTCTCCTTATGATGTCATAAGGAGCTCTTATTATAATAATACCGCCCCTTATTCTGCACTATCCAACCACAGCACTGCCATCTAGTGCAGAGCGAAAGAAAATAATTCACAGCACAATTGAGTTTCAATTTCAACAAACCACCATCATTGTGATCAGTGTTTGCACTTCATCCGCTCATTTCCATTTTAAAGGACACACCCAAAATGGCACATTTTTGCTCACACCTACAAAGTAGCAATTTTAACATGCTGTAGTAAATTATCTATATGGTATTTTGAGCTAAAACTTAACATATGTGCTCTGGGGACACCAAAGATTTCAATGACATCTTAAAAAAGTCTTGTAACATGGCCCCAATGACCAATTTCATAGTTCTGGGAAAAGAAAGCTTAACAACAGTGTCTAAAAGTGAACAGCCAAGTTTTACGGCTGCATAAAACAAAAACAGACATTTTAACAAAAATAAATATCACCGCTATATGTACAGTTGCACACGCCCGCATATCCCAGCTAATATCTGCGTGCCATACCCTATATTATCCACATTTGAAGTATGAAAATTCAATAGCTCCTGCATTTCGCAATGGTTTGTAGTAAATATCAGAATAATAGACTGTAAAAAAAGATGGACGATGCGACGGCGCTTCCTTCCATTATAATGAATTGAAGCCAAAAATGTCTGACCATGGGCACTGCCGTGTTAAGTAAAAACGTCAGTTTGGAGCCAGGGCATGCGCAGAAGGAATCGTCCGTGGAGCTAGAGGCGGAGCCGCGGTATCAAACTTTCGCCCAAAAGCTCACATGCCCAAGTTTACCACGGCAATAATTTCTATATCATATTACTAGCTAAAATGAAACTTATCACAAAAAATAAACAATTGAACTTATATCATGATTATGATAACAACTACCTTAAAGGACCAAAACCATCTTTCGGAAGATTTTATTGGAAGTGTAAATATTTTTTATTTAGAGCCAAGTCCCATTCGTTTGCATGGACAGGGCGGGGTTTATGACTTGTACTGCAGACAGCCATCAGGGGAGATCAAAGAGACAGCGGCTTCACTTTTCAAGATGTGTAAAGGCACACACGATCACAATATGTACATAAGCGAGATTTCGATTCTTCGCAAAAGTGCACTGCCATACTTAAGACTGTGTATCTTGCTGCACCTGGAGAAATGTACAGCTAGCCTTTTTTTTGCTAAATAAATCACAGAACCGGAGTGGTCTTGTATTACCCTGAAAGGCCGGCCGTATATTATCCCACTTATACTCTGCTATTTGTTACATAAATATATATACACAGAATATTTATTTGATATATGTTTTTTTTGTAAGAAATGCAAACCTACCGCAAGGAATAAATATTTCCTAGCAGATTTAAGTCAAGAGTAGTTCAAAGAAGTTAAAAGGATAAACAAGACAAACATGCATTTGGTTTAATTTTGCACACAAAGATATTCAATTTATTTGAAATTATCAAGTAAGGATGACTTGCAGTACCTGATTTGCTAGTTTTAAGCAGTTGTTCTGTGAAAAACAACCCTTGGTATGATGCCACTGGCCAATCAGAACCTAGCAGAGAGTGGTGTAATAAATTACTGTAAAGCAATTATACATCAAAGTGTAATTTTCTTCAAAAACTATATGAATCTTTTAAAGTCTTGCAGTCGTTTTGCCTTTTCATAACATGTGTGGCTAATTTAAAAGCTACTTTTTTTGTCACAGCTTCAGTTTTGATGTAATAATGGTAACTATAGAAATTGTAACAATGACTTACTGCCAAAAATTACAGCCCCCTTTACAGCGAATTGGCTGATGGCTTTTAGATTAACAGGTCTCATGTGATCATCATTATAATAAGAGGTGTAATCAAAATAAATAAAGGAAAATGCTTTATATATAGCAGGCCTGTCAGTGCCTTCGAAAATGCAGATCTGTCTGTATAACCCTTGTATTAAAGAGCTGAACTCCAGTTTGTCATTATTTCCAAAAATTAAGTTATCAGGACTTCATCTCATACATATGGCACCATCACCTGCATGCAAAAAAAATGCATTATTACCGCTTCCAGAACGACTATGTCATCTACTGATGTAAAACAGGTTTGCTAAATAGGCTTCACACTGGTCACCTTTCACTTTTTTGATACAGTTCCTTAAGTTTAATTCGCTTTAAACGGATGTGGCCCCATCCTTAGAGATTGGTAGGCTGTTTAATGACCAAGCCACTCTGTCCAAGCATGTAATTATGCTGAAAAACATACCAACTGCTAAACTGTGAAGAGAATAACATCACAAGCCTGTTAAACCATATGATTATCATCAGACGTGTGATTTATACAGACATGTCTCACATGTCGCGCTTTACTCTGACCCTAATGGGCGTTTTGAGGGTGGTGATGATTTGATATGGTACAGGCTATTACGGCTGGATCTATTACTGTGGTTTTGTGCAAAAACACACCCTCGATAACAAGATAATTGCTGTTGAGACATCAATTTTTTGGAGTGTGCATGTCTGTAATTTAGTTTCGTCTCCACGGCATGTTTCTGCTAGTCACCAAAGTCACTAAGGCAGAAAAGATCATTGACAAAATCTCAACAGAATTCATTGGTGGTCTTGACTCAGATCGCGACCCCTAAGTGCAGGGTTCCCACAGGTCCTTGAAATCTTTGAAAGTTTGTGAATTTGGGGGAAAAAATTCAAGGCCTTGGAAAAGTTTTTGAAAATATACATACATAGACACAGGTCATTGAAAGTGCTTGGATCTATTTTATGCTTTAAAAAATCCATATTATTCCCTGTGTAGTGTAGGATAATATGATTAAAATTCTAGACTTTTTAAGCACACATGCTAAACTGTTCACTTTAAATGCTTCTGTATGCGAATGTTGATTCATACCAAAATGCTTTTTTGTATAGTTGTGTTTGACAAATGAAAACGTCTCGTGTTACGTATGTAACTGTTGTTCCCTGAGAAGGGAACGAGACGCTGCGTCTCCCTTGCCATACTTCCTGCATCCCTGTAACGCAGTCTTTGGCAATATTTCAGATAGCGATATACTTCCTGGCTGCCGCGTCACCCTGTCTTTGTCGTTAAGCCTCACCATTGGTTGAATTTGATATACACATTCAGACGCACTTAACCCTGGAGGCGTCCCCAAAGTGTCACCGCAGTGACGCAGCGCGAGTTCCCTCGAAAGGGAACTGTAACAATGTATCTTAAAAGGTAACACGATGTAACCTTGCTTTCCCTTGAAATGTGTCCCCACATTTAGTCCTTGATTTTGAGGGTATTGGACCTGGAAAGTCCTTGAAAGGCCCTTGAATTAAGCATTACAACAATTTTGTATTCTGTGTAGTAAAGAAAGCACGCGATCAACTTTAAAAACAATTTTTAAATACAAACGTTACCCTGCGATCAGTTTTATTTGAAGACAGGCATCCTTGACCACATTTTTGGTCGTTGCATCTAACCTCAGACCACCTAACTTCCCCCATTTTCCTTTCTCACAGCCATTCTGCCCCTTTCCATTTGACCTTTGTTATGATAGTCATGTAGTCCCGCTTTCATTTCATCACTGTGTTGATGTTTTGTATTAATTTCTGCTGACCTAGTCATCATTTATATGAGCTTTGTCAGCCGCACATCCTCCTGAAGGAAGAGCTCTTTTTTGCCTCCAGTTTTTTGCTGATGTGTGTTTCGGTGGTTAGTCTTTGAAAGCTTGGCTTCATTTTGCTGCATCATTGACAATGCTTATTATTCCACGCTTATGCATTATTTATAAAAAACAATATGCTTTACAATTTTTAATCATTATATATGTGTATGCTGAATTTTTGTCATTAGTTAAAACACAAAGACCACAGATGCAAAACCCTCTATGTGTTTTCTTGTAAATGAGCGTTTTTTATCAGGGTCTTATGTATGGGTTCAGTAATTTCACTTGAACGGCAATGAAACGGTTATTATTTTCACAAATGTCACTTTAGTAATTCCATTGGTCTTTTGCTGCAAAACCCTTTGAAGGGATAGTTCACCCAAAAATGAAAATAATGTCATTAATGACTCACCCTCATGTCGTTCCAAACTCGTAAGACCTTCGTTCATCTTCGGAACACAGTTTAAGATGTTTTATATTTAGTCCGAGAGCTTGTTGACCCTTCATTGAAAATGTACATACGGTTTTCTGTCCATGTCCAGAAAGGTATTAGAAACATAATTAAAGTAGTCCATGTGACATCAGTGATTCAGTTAGATTGTGATAGCTTTTAGACTAAAGTCACATGATGCGGATGACGTGGCTGACGTGTTATCTGGTGCGCCCCAGCTGTTTTTTTTTTGTGCGCCCAGGTTTCGTTTACAGTCTGAGGGAGACGCACGCTGTAAGTTTGAAGGAAAAAAATGTGCAAACATGTCTGAGGATAACATGTCATCCACGTCACTGCAGTCACGTGACTTTAGTCTCACGCATGCACTTCACAACAGACGTGGAAGAGAAGACAATGCTGAATAAAGTTGTACTTTTTGTTATTTTTAGACCAAAATGTATTTTCAATGCTTCAACACATTCTAACTGACCCACTGATGTCACATGGACTACTTTGATGATGTTTTTATTACCTTTCTGGACATGGACAGTATACCGTGCGTAGATTTTCAATGAAGGGTCAACAAGCTCTCGGACTAATCATAAAACATCTTAAACTGTGTTCCGAAGACGAATGTCTTTGGAACGATACAAGGGTGAGTCATTAATGACATTATTTTTTATATTTTTGGGTGAACTATCCCTTTAAATACATGCAAAAAAATCTAATTCAGACAACAAAGCTGTATTTCTGAATGGCCTGAGGCTGGGATTAAGTGGATTAAAAGCGAAAGTATTTGATCCCAATTTTGACGGAGATGATGTTTAGCGTTGCATCTGAGCTCTTCACATCCTCATGTCATTCCATATTTTATCCTATTAGACTTTCAAAGATAATCAGCCAGCAAGACTAACTTAATTTACTTTATTTGTTTTTGTGCATTTGTGTTTTTCAGAACCCAACATGGCGTAGTTTAGATTTCGCCATGCTGCCTGACCTTTTAGACACATCTGTGTCGTGTTTTGTGGTGAGAATATGGGGTGGGAGGGGGGAACACTTTCAACTGCTCATTGAGTGGAAGGTCAACCTGGACGGCCTCCGATACACAGGACAGCAGGTGAGGAAACCAAAAACACATCATTCTTCCCATCACAAGCAGATGTACATTTTTATTGAATTTCACATCCAAAAACATTTTTTACGATTTTGTTTTTTTAGATTCGCTCCAGAAACCCAAATGAGATCATCTTTGGATTGAATGATGGCTACTATGCAGCTGAGTTTGATCAGAAGGTATTTTTCAACCCCTGGAGTAGACTCCAAAATTAAGTCCAGGCTGTATTCTGACCTTTATCAATTTCTTGCACGTTAAGAGCCGAGTCTGGGTCTGATGGTTTGTTTGTTTGTCCTACAGGAGACATCAGACAGGAAGAAGAACAGTTTGCTCCAGGTGGACCAAAGCTCTGTTAGAAACTCCTACAGTGTTTTCTCTCTGCTGAGGTGAGCCTTATTCGATTTAAAGGGAAACAATTTTTTATATAAAATCGCAAAACAAAGTTATTTTCTATTCCACCAATACCAAAAATAAAGTACGGGGTTATCCATAATAGATATTAACCTATAGAAGTCTTATAGATGGTCGAACACCAAAAAAAGTATAAGATTATTTCATTAAAGGACCCAAGGTAGATGTTTGACAGATAAATGCTTACATTTATGCGTTTGGCTGTCGCTTTTATCCAAAAAAGCAGATATATCTGTGTTTGTGTTTCCCTGGGTTCGAACACATGAGCTTTTCAGCTGCTAACACAATGTTGTACCACTGAGCTATATAGGAATTTACCTAAAAATTGGATGTAGAATGGAACAAGCTCATATTCAATGTAAAATGAGCTAATGTTGACTCTTGTATTTCATACAACATTTGTTTTGACCCCATGCTCATTTTGAAAGTCGTTTCCTCAGTTGCATTATTCCTCCATTCCCATTTGAAATGCAATTCCCTTCCTTGCAAATCCCCTTTGTAACCGGCAGATAGCGCTCTGTGTCTTCCAATGCTGGAGGGCGATGTATCATCATTTAGCCAAAGATGATTAATGTTTTCGCTGTCTTGGATTACAGTAATCCTTGGATGAAAGAGTTGACAGATGAGGATAGCAGGAAGAAAATATTCCACCGTGTCATATTTTGGCAGATTCAGTCAAGTGGTCCATTGGGGCCATTTAAAGTTTTCTTTATATTCTGCTGTAGCTTTACCAGCCCACTAGGTGGCAGCAGTTATCTTCCAATACAAGCAAGACAAGTTGAATTGTCTGACCACTTTTCCACATTTAGATTTACTTGCCTTGTCTCAGACACACAGAGACGCAGTTTTGCTGTATTACAACGTTATTAAATTATGTGTATGAAAGAATCATCTTTGATCGCTCAGATGTTGATATCTTCTTCGCCAAAACCCATAAACACCCAGACTTATTTATTTTAGAGGTAGAGATTTATATACGCGCTAAATTTGAGTATGAGTATCGGCGGGCTCGGCTCTTTCTGGTGCAGTTTGTTCATATTTCTTCTCCTTTTCTGTGGAATTTGGGGCAGTGCTGTAGTGGGGTGATATAAGGGTAGATGGAGGTTCCAGTGATGGTGTTTGTGAGTCTCTTGCTAGTTTTGATTAGGAGTCTGTGCAATATCTCAACCTTAGGTGGGCTCGTGTCTTGGCCGATATTCAAAAATCTTATACAGCCACAGACAAAATTGAGGTTTTGCGTTTGATCATCATTTCTTAATATATTTTGACCGTTTCTGTCCAGTGTCTGTTGGATTCTTCTAACTAATCCAGCAATGTAAAACAGTGAGAGCATGCCAAGACTTTTGCTAAAATATTCATAGTATATTCATAGTAAAAACTTGTTTTATTGCAGTATTTAAGATCTGAAAACATTGCATCTTTTTGTTAAGTTTGTCTTGTTTCGGTTTTCTGCAAGGAAATGCAAATAAAAACATTAATGCATTATGAATATGACACACAAATGTTGTTGGTAGTTGACTGAGTATAAACACATACCTATAAATAGTAAACTTAGAAATAATCTCGAAGTGATCTCTTAATTTTTTTCACGCCTGTAGGTTGAATATTTGTGTAAACACACCAGTAGATGAGTAAAATGCTTTAAAGTTGTAATATATCATAACTTGTTTATACTTCACTATGTATACTGTACATTTGTAAATTGTAATTTTATAGCTGCAAATTTTTTAAAGCTGCAAATTTAAACTTTCGCCTCTCTCTCGCCAACTGTTGCATAAAATAAAATAAAAAAATAGCAGGTTATTTGCAAACGTTATGTATCTTCTTTATGTGCATTTAAAACATTTCCCCAAATAATCGACCCGACGACTTCAATTAATTTGCACACTGATTGTTTATGAACTTGCTTAAAGGGATAATTCACACGAAAATGATTCATTTACTCACTCTCATATTGTAACAAATCTGTATAAATGTCTTTGTTCTGATGAACATGAAGAAATATATTTTGAGTAGTGTTTGTAACCAAACACATCATGAGCCCCATTCACTTCCATAGTAGGAGAAAAGAATACTATAGAAGTGAATGGGGCTTATGAAGGGTTACAAACGTTCCTTAAAATACAGTATCTTCCTTTGTGTTCATCAGAACAAAGAAATAGGTTTGTAACAACATGAGAGGGAGTAAATGATGACAGAAGTTTCACTTTTAGGTGAACTGTCCCTTTATCTTTTTCCCCGCAAAGCGTTTAAAAAAAAATGTCAATGCCTTTCATAAAATGTT
The DNA here is from genome assembly GCF_030506205.2 of Paramisgurnus dabryanus. Taxonomy (NCBI): domain Eukaryota; kingdom Metazoa; phylum Chordata; class Actinopteri; order Cypriniformes; family Cobitidae; genus Paramisgurnus; species Paramisgurnus dabryanus. The sequence continues at coordinate 9,728,379 of NC_133346.1, forward strand.
CTTCTTTAAATATATATAAACATACAATATATCAAATGTAAAAACAGACCCTGGCATTGGCAGGGAAGCGTTTTCTCTTAAAGGTGCAGTGTGTAAATTTTAGTGCCATCTAGTGGTGATGTTGCAAATTGCAACCAACAGCTCAATCCATGGCTTACCTCTCATTTTTGAAACGCATAGAGAACCTATAATAGCCACCACAGGACAAAAATGTCATTGTCAGAGACAAAAATTTGTAAAAATTGTCCGTTAAGGCCTTCAGGAGAAACATGGCGACACTTCCATGTAAGGAGAACCTCGGTGTATGTTAATAAAAACGGCTCATTCTGAGGTAATAAAAACATAAGCTTTATTATGAAAGGTCTTTATACACCACTGATAATATAGTTATGTATATTATATTGCATTTCTGACAAGAGACCATTCAAAAAGTTACACATTGCACCTTTAATTGACGAGTTAACTTGTCAATGACGGGGAAAGAGTTAATATCTGATTTTGTTTATTTTTAACAGCTTTAGATTTAGATAATCTGCAGCTCTTAATCTCTGGAAAAACTCTCTTGCATATTAGGTTCCCGGGTTGAATCGTGGCAGCTTTTAGGATATATTTGTTTTTGATTGACATTTTCAGAGATACACTGTAGGCCTTGCTCCATCTGACAAGCTTGTTTTGTGCAAAAACAAAACGGAGAATCAGGTCTTATAAAACGACTCATTAAACAAAATATAAATCTTTCTTTTCCTCGTACGATTTATCTCACCCGAGGACGGGCAGCCTGACTGTCAATTTATTGGAGGGCGCTTGTGGGAAACTAATGGTGATTCAGCGAGCCGCAAGTCCAAGTTTCCCTCAGTTTTTATGATCATGTGTTAGGGAGCCGCAGTGTAAATGGAGGAAAAGCAAAGAATGAAATATAGCCAGTGTTTGCTTTAATATTGTTCACAGCCTCACCGCTTTATTCCTTCAGTTATTACCTCAAACTTTGGTTCTGGGTTTGTACATCCTCATCCAGGAAATGTTTTCAAAGAGGCTTAAGGTAGTTGAGGGAAATTCCTGCTTGCGTATGAATTCGACTTTTATCTCCCTTTACCCCTCGCTGTTAGTTCACACTGGGAACAATCAACACTCGAAATCCATTTTGAGCCCATCAGCGAAATGGTTGTAACTATGCTAACATTCAGGAACAGCTAATATGTTTGTCTAAAGTCCCAAGTTTTGGGGATATTTCCGATTTGTTTCTCTTTCATGGTTTTTCAAGCTTAGGAGCTTTTGCAGACGAATGCAAAAATAATTATTGTTTATGAACCCGTTTTCCAAACATCCCCCAGAGCAATGTTTTGAACATGCCTCAGTGTTTACACTTCACATACCTACAAAAGCTGTTATTCACTAAACTATTTTAACCTAAATCAGATACACGTTCGTCTTGCACCATTGTTTGTTTTTCACTGTAAGCAATGATTTATTCAACCACTGCTTCTTTTGATTTCCTCCACTCTTCTATCATTAAAGTAGCATTTGCAAGTTCAAGTCAACACTTGAAAGTTCAGGATGTAGCGTCTGACCCCGCGGTTGCCGTGGCGATAAGCTTTTCCTGCTTTTAACGCCTTTCGTTAGGTCGACGGGTCGTACGCTCCCCTGCTGAAGGGCATGGTTCTGGACCGGATTATCGGGTGGCGCGTAAGCCCCCCGAAACCCTAAAGCAACAATCTGGAGGACCGGTAACTCCTGCCATGCTTCACGAAAAAACAACCTCTGCCTTAATCTCCGCATCGCCAGCTTGAAAATAGATGCTGCTGTTTTGGTCTTTCAGGTCTTTGTGGGAGGTTGTGGTAATAACGGCACAGTGAAGACCCGAGGGGGTGTTGAAGCTCTGCGTATAGAGAAGGTTTATTAAAGGGATAATGTGCTTCAACATCTCATCACCTTCTAGAACTGTATACTGAGGTTAGATTTAAACACTTCTTAGGGAAGTCAGTACTCGGTTCTGAATATCTCAGACTGACTTTCCACATCTTTTATCTTATAGTTTAGTAAACAGATGCAGTTGGTTATAGTAGCCATTACTAAAGTGTTAGTTCACCAAAAAGGTCAGATTTGCTGGGATTTTTAAAACCTGTTCGATTGTGAAATCTGGATGCAGCGCACAGACACAAAGAGAATCTAGACTGATATTTCTCTCTTAAATCTTATGTTCGCACTCAGGGCCGGCCCGTCGAACAGGCAATACAGAAAAAGTTGCCTGGGGCCCCACGACAAGACAAGGGCCCTCCAAGCATAAAAAAGATTTTGTCATAAAACAAACCGCATAAACACGATCAGCAGGCAATATGCGCTGCATGCACAGAGACCTTTTTGATTAACCTAGGGATCAGAAAAACGGTAGGTTAAATATAAATACATAAAAAAATTAAAAATAAATGTCTATCACCCTTTATAAATTAACCCATATGAAATAAAGACTATTATACTATATAATTTACTATAGTAAACTGTGGTAAAATCCTTAGATACTAAAAATGTACAATAGTAAGGTTCAAAAACAGTATATGGTAATTATTCTGTATTAAAGGAATACTCCACTTTTTTTGAAAATATGCTCATTTTCCAGCTGCCCTAGAGTTAAACATTTGATTTTTACCATTTTGAAATCCATTCAGCTGATCTCCGACCTGGCAGTATCACTGTAAACATAGCTTAGCACAATCCATTGAATCTGATTAGATCATTAGCATTGCGTTCAAAAATGACAAAAGAGTTTCAATATTTTTCCTATTTAAAACTTGACTCTTCTGTAGTTAGATTCTGTAGTACGAAGACCGATGGAAAATTAAAAGTTGCCCGATTTTTTAGGCAGATATGGCTTGGAGCTATATTCTCATTCCAGCGCAATAATCAAGGACTTTGCTGCTGTACTATGGCTGCAGCAGGTGCAATGATATTACGCAGCGTCCAAAAAATAGTCCCCTTGGTAACTTTCAATAGCAGTGGTCTGTTTTCGGGCACTGCATATTATAATTGCGGAGCAGGGAAATTAGTCTTTTTTTAACTTAAAAAAAAGTTACAGCATTGCTTAATATGTTGCACTTAATAAAAACTTCTACACTTAAATATGTTTATTGTCAATTTTTTGCGATGTTTTAATTTCACTTTTTAAATTGAAGTGCTATGCCAATTTTTACAACAGTGGGGCCCATTTTCATGGTCACGCCTAGGGCCCCATAATCCGATGGACCGACCCTGTTCACACTACAAGAAAAGCATGGCGCATCATGCAAGAGAGAGCACGTCATTGCTTCCCTGCAAGGTCACATGTAAATAAATGGAGATTGTGACACATTAATTATTATTTTAAATGGAAACATTTATTAGCAAATACGCTAGCAGCTTTCAATACTCACCAGGGGTCTCATTTGTGAAACTGTGCGTAGGATCCTTACTAAAAGTTTACGTGCGCCCAAAAGCCAAAAAGGAAGTATGCCAAAAATGTTCAGATTAAAAAAATGTGCGTACGCACACCTGTAAGCAATGTTCCCTGTATAAATTACAGATCAACTGCATGATCAGTGTGCATATGCGAATCAGCCTCATATCCTGCCCTGCACACGCCCATTTTTAACCATAAATAGTCAATAAAACCTCTTTCTCCTATTGGTTGTTGTAAAAGTACTGATGTAATCATCCTGATTTTAAATCCCAAATATCAAACATATTTGATTATAAATGGCGAACAAGTCAAGTAAGAAAAATTATAAAATGTTTATCTAGTTAATCTTAAGTGTGTTATTTTATATGATGTTTCATATTTTTTGCATGTTTCGATTAGTAACGTACTGTTTACATTTATGAATTTGGCAGACACTTATCCAAACCGACTGACAGTGCATTCAAGCTCTACAATTTTTTAATCGCTATGAATTTTTTTTCAGCACATACCAATGTATAAATCATGATTATATAGACAGCTAAACGTGTAAATGATACGGCGAGTTAGCGCAGCCTGTGTCTATCTTTCATATTTGACCTTTGGTGAAAAGTGTTGTCAAGTCTAATCATTCTGGGTGTATGTAAAGTGCATTCTTTTAGTATTTTACATTAGATTACTCCATCTTTTGGCACGCACAGCGGAGTCGTGCATGCGCTTAATGCGTTTCCATGTCTGCTGGGTTGGATGGCTATAATTTTCTAGCACAAATTTATGTAACGCTCATAATGGAGCAGAGTCCCGAAGCTGTGATAATCTAACTCAGGGTGGAATTCAGCATTACAGCAGACAGCTGAATGTACTGAGAGACATTGATGTAGGGGTTAGCCGGACATGAAATGCCTCCTTGCCGTGAGTTGGAGGGCCTGATCGCTTGCAGGCCCGAAAACACAGCAAATCTGCAGCTTTCATGAATTAAGCTGGATGTCGAGAACGTCTGCATCTGGATTTGTCGGAGAGAATTTTCCCTTTTGGTCCAATTACAGAAAACATGTTTAATTTAAAACGTTTTGGCTCACGCTAAGGGGACGGCTTTGTTTATTAGATTAATCAGAAGGGTAGCAATTCTTTACAGCTGGAAATTTCGGAAAATAGGCAAGAGGCACTTTCCACAAAAGGGTAAACAAATAGGCCGTGAAACTCTTAAAAATTCAAAACAGAGAGGGTTTTTTTATCAAAGGATCAATGGAAAGTTAAGCTTAATGTTGAAAAAAAAATTCATCAGAAGGTCAAACTATACGTTTACGACTTCTTTTATTTCTGGTTCTTTTATATTTGGTTTGCAATTTTGGACTAAATATTCTAAAATACATTTTAAAATAATAATTTGTATGATTTTTGTTGTTTATTATTTTGCAACCAAATGTTTATTTCTAGTTGTTAAAATTGTATTTGGTGTTTTTTCCCAAATTAAGGACAATATCTTTCCTCACAACGTGTTACTTTCATGCTTTTGTAATTTCATGATAAAATGTATATATTTTTGCTTTAATGCTTCTGATCTGTACCTTCTTCACATTCACCCTGAACAACAACTAGGAACACACAGCTATCTCTAAATTTACTTCATTGAACAAAATTGAACGCAGATGATGTCATGGCGAAGTGTCAAAAGAATTGGCCGCCTGTCGGCAATGAGTAGGAATGTCGGAGCCCAAAGTATTTCCATACGGCACAATCTTATCTGTCTCTTTAGTACTGTAGACAATGCCGAATTCTGAGGTGTGTGGAGATGGAGTCATGTGTTGACATACTCCTGCTCTGAACTGCAGGTAGGGGTTCACTGTAGATAGTCGCGTGTTTGTTTTGCTATCCGTTCAGGCTCACATCCTTTTGAGTTGTTTGCACTCCAAATTTTCCATGTTGTATCACTTGTTCATTGTGTGCCGAAATTTTTTTTTTGATAGAAGATATTTGGAAGCTGGCTAAAATATGTGCCGTGTTTTCATAGATAATGTACCAGACAGTTATATTTTAGTTATTTTATCTGTTTATGCTGCATATATTGTTTTTTATTTTTAAGCAGAGAGTCTAATTATAAGTCTATAGTGAAGTCAGTATCAAAAAATGATGACTAAACATGCACTTTTTTGTATCTAAAGAGTGCATATTGCTATCTCACATATACATACTGTACAGGGGGTCCTTGAAATCCTTGAAAGTTTGTGAATCTGGGGAAAAAAATGTAAGGCCCTGGGAAGTTTTTGAAAATATACATACATAGATACAGGTCATTGAAAGTGCTTGAATCTTTTTTATGCAAGAAGTTTTCTGAAAAAATAAATCCATATTATTCTCTGGGTTAGTGTAGGATAATATCATAAAAATTCTACATACGTGCTAAACTGTTCGCTTTAAATGCTTATATATTTTCTGTATTTGAATGTTGATTTATACCAAAATGCTTTTTTGCATAGTTGTGTTTGACACATGAAAACATCTTGGGTTATGTATTTAACTGTTGTTTTCTGAGAAGGGAACCAGACGCTGGGTCTCCCTTTCCATACTTCCTGCGTCCCTGTAACGCCGTCTTTGCCAATATTTTGAGATAGCGATACACTTCCTGGCTCCTGCGTCACCCTGTCTCTGTTGTAAGCCTCACCATTGGTTGAATTTAATATACACATTCAGACACACTTACCCCTGGAGGCGTCCCCAAAGTGTCACCGCGGTGACGCAGTGCGAGTTCCCTTAAAAGGGAACTGTAACAATGTATCTTAAAAAGGAAACACAATGTAACCTTGATCTCACTTGAAATGTGCCCCCACATTTAGTCTTAGAATTTGAGGGTATTGGACCTGGAAAGTCCTTGAAATGTCCTTGAATTTGAAGTTAACTAAGGTGTAGGAACCCTATACATATCTGTACCTAAATAGTACATATTACTTAGGACCTTTTTAAAGGGTACAGACAGCTTTTGTACCTTTTATTCTGAGAATGCGATTAAGGATCTAAATAAAGATTCTGTATAACATAAATATTTTGTTCCACAGAAGATAGACATTTAAAGGCTTTGAATGACATGAGGGTTAGTAAATAACAATTGTAAATTTTGTGTAACTACAAACGCGTCTGGGATACTGAGTGTCTGTGTGTGTGACCCGTATCTCAAAAAGAAGTAAAGAGGTAAAGAGTAAGGAATGGCAAAGACAACATAACTCTGGCTGTCACCTGATATAAGGGCATTTATCAGCTTTTTGTACAAACAAAAAAGAGATGGAAAACATTTTTCATCCCTTCATTTCATAGATACCGATGAGACAGACTGTCTTTCATTTCCTCGCTTTGTCCTTTCCGCACACTTGAGCGCAAAATGATCCGTGGAATGTTCCGTGGAATCGGTTCCTTATAAATTGAAAGGTGATGTGATATGAGGAGGCGAAGAAAGTAACAAAAAATGAAGAACGTGGTGTTGAACAGACTTGTGTTTGTAAAGTCGGCAGTCCAAAATATCAATCTTAACAAGCAACAAACAAAATCACTGTCTAGCATGAAAAGATTTTTACACGCTTCTGTGGTTTTTAGATTTGGGTTTATGTTTTTTGTAAGATGTGACACATGAAGGCCTTTAAACCTCTCAAGCCTTATCTTTGTTTTCTTGATGAAGCATCTGTCTTTGTTTTCATTTCCTGTTTTATTTTGGATCTGATGTTGCGCTGCTGACTTGCAAACAAACAATAGCTGAGATTTATTTGGCTGTCACTGGTTGGTATATACATAAACACACAGAGAGCAGAAAATGTGGGGATATGAATGGAAGATGAAAAACGAGACAAAAGAAAGAAGGAAAACATTGTTTACAGAAATGTGTCTGTTCTGATTCCAGCAACTCTGCAATGAATTAATGCATGTTTCAGGTCAAGGAGTTAATGCTTTTCGGAGTTTATAGCATTCATTTTTTTAGCTCAAGTCATTTTTTTGCATTTGCTGTTGTGCATGTAAACCAAGCACAATTTTTTGCCACTGGAAAATCACAAGCGCTTTAAAATGTATGTGGATCTTGATTCATACAATGTCTTAAGAAAGTGTAAGTGGTGCTTGACCATAAAAACTTTTTACTGTTATGATGATAGGGTGATTTTGGGTTGTTACACATAATAAAAAATAAAAAATGTAATTTAAGCAAAATTTTACCATTATAAATTTGCAAAAGTATCCAAAAAATGTATTCATTGCCAACGTTTTGGCTTACTGGCTCATGTGAAAAGAGTCAAGATATTCACTCACCTGAAGGATTATTAGGAACACCTGTTTAATTTCTCATTAATGCAATTATCTAATCAACCAATCACATGGCAGTTTCTTTAATGCATTTAGGGGTGTGGTCCCGGTCAAGACAATCTCCTGAACTCCAAACTGAATGTCAGAATGGGAAAGAAAGGTGATTTAAGCAATTTTGAGCGTGGCATGGTTGTTGGTGCCAGACGGGTGTGAGTATTTTCTCAGTTACTGGGATTTTCACGCACAACCATTTCTAGGGTTTACAAAGAATGGTGTGAAAAGGGAAAAACATCCAGTATGCGGCAGTCCTGTGATGCTAAAGGTCAGAGGAGAATGGGCCGACTGATTCAAACTGATAGAAGAGCAACTTTGACTGAAAAAAAACACTTGTTACAACCGAGGTATGCAGCAAAGCATTTGTGAAGCCACAACACGCACAACCTTGAGGCGGATGGGCTACAACAGCAGAAGACCCCACCGGGTACCACTCCTCTCCACTACAAATAGGAAAAAGAGGCTACAATTTGCACGAGCTCACCAAAATTGGACCGTTGAAGACTGGAAAAATGTTGCCTGGTCTGATGAGTCTCGATTTCTGTTGAGACATTCAGATGGTAGAGTCAGAATTTGGCGGAAACAGAATGAGAACATGGATCCATCGTGCCTTGTTACCACTGTGGATGCTGCCGGTGGTGGTGTAATGGTGTGGGGGATGTTTTCTTGGCACACTTTAGGCCCCTTAGTGCCAATTGGGCATCGTTTAAATGCCACGACCTACCTGAGCATTGTTTCTGACCATGTCCATTCCTTTATGACCACCATGTACCCATCCTCTGATGGCTACTTCCAGCAGGATAATGCACCATGTCACAAAGCTCAATCATTTCAAATTGGTTTCTTGAACATGACAATGAATCACTGTACTAAAATGACCCCCACAGTCACCAGATCTCAACACAATAGAGCATCTTTGGGATGTGGGGGAACGGAAGCTTTTTGCCCTGGATGTGCATCCCACAAATCTCCATTAACTGCAAAATACTATCCTATCAATATGGGCCAACATTTCTAAAGAATGCTTTCAGCACCTTGTTGAATCAATTCCACGTAGAATTAATGCAGTTCTGGAGGCGAAAGCAGGTCAAACACTTTATTAGTATGGTGTTCCTAATAATCCTTTAGGTGAGTGTATAAATTTAAAAATGTATATACACATGTAAATTGCCCTATTTTTTACAATTTGATTCACCAGAAACTAAAGTGATTGTTGTGGTGTTTTGTGTTTTTAACTTCAGCCTGCATTTGATGTCTGAGCTGACTTGCCAGTTGCCAGGCAACCACCTGTGCCCTCTTCTGATTGGCTGGGTGAGATAGGTGTTGACTGGGAGACGGGTTGAGGGCTGATAAGAGTGCAGACATGCGTGAAATCTGATTGGGCGATAAATGCCGCTCACCTGGGGGAAGCGCCCTATCAGATTTCTCAATCACAGCAACGATAAAGCTGTCAAATCAAACTTATCGACGTGCCATATCACCCTGCATATAACAAGAGAGACACGGTTGATAAAAAATAATAATATTTTTCCTGTCGCTGTGTGAACTTGTTACAGGGTGGATTTTAAAGGCCTGCTGATTTATGTCCCGCTCGGCTCACACAGAGTGCTGCTGGGAAATGTGAGAGATTTTAAGAGGGAGGAAAACAGAGGCCCCAAATATGAGCAAGAGGGGTGTAGATTTCAATGTCAAGCTGTAACCGTCTTATTATACACCTTGCTGATTACAATAGGTGCATTATAGTTTTGTTGTAATAGGCAGAATTATCATCACTAATAAGGTTATTAAGATTGACTTGGGTTAGTTAAAACTAAGTCATTGGATGTGGTGAAGGTCTGTGGCAGGTCAGCTGTACTTCGTAGCAGATGCAGAGCATTTTAGTGTGGTCAAAAAGGACCAGGGTGGTCACGGGAAGGCTGAAACCTAATCCAGATGGATTGCTCGGGGAGTATTAGCCTGCATTGTTTCACCATGTTGATATTGGCACTTAACCTTTGTCAACAAACTGTTTGAATTCAGAAACACTAGTCATCGGAGAATGTTGATGGTCTTGATCAAAAGCTGGCCATGATGTCGTTCTTTCTCAGGTATCTGATTGGATCCTTTCAGTTTGATGATTGTTAAGAAATGGCGTGCGTTGTAATGAAGTCATCGGTCGGAGAGCTTCATGTAGAGGGGATCAACAGAACGGCCGTGTCACAAAAGACTCGTCACCCCCTATCAACTTGGCAGTTTCCAGAAAGTCTTTGCAGATGTGGAGATACAAGGCAACTTGGTAGATCGCAGCAGTTTCTATCAGCACGTGGAAGAAAAACTTTCCTCTTTACGCCCAATGCGGTGGTCTGTATTTCTTTGCCCAGGGTTTCTTGGAACCCTAAAACCCATTGAAACCAGTAATTGGAGACTGTTCCCTCTATAAACGTGCATTCTCGCCAGGTTTCATTGTGGCCGTTTTTTTTTCAAAAACATTTGGAGCTTAAAAGCTCAGTAGTTTGCCAGGGGTGTATGAATGAGCGTCTGCTTTGTGTGCAGTTTGTTTTTAACCCCGTCTATGTGCACTTTTGAGTCTTTTTGGGGGAGTCCAGCGGGAATGTGCTAATCCTACAGGCGGAGAAAGTCAAAAAGGGAGAGAGAGAGACACTGATGAAGAGAGAGAGTGAATGAGTTGTGTGGATGAATGGAGAGTTAGAAATAAGTGGATTGTATGCAGTCCCAGCAGTCGTTCATGAAATGCTCCCATGTGTGCCACTATGTTATAGTGTTACAATGGAAAAGGGTGAACAAAAAAAGTGTCAGAATTGGGTGTTTAAGTTTCCAATACAGTACAGGGATTTGGATTTGTGTGCATTTCACACAAAAGTCTCTATATCTGTCATACTGCACCTGTCACCAACATTTAGACATGTTTAAAGAGATGTTTTAGTTTTAGCAGACAGCGAAAGCATCACTGTCTTGCAAAAATGTATTTCTTACAAAAATCTGTGAATTATGTTGGTGTTCCTGTAAAGCTTTTTTTTTTAGCAAACTGGCCCAGCAAATTGATCTAATTTTGGACTCTAGCCACAGTTTTTTACTGTTATGGTGGGTTAATGATCCTGTAAATGGTTATAGTTTAGTTGGTGCTGCATCTTAAACTAGGATAGGAGAAATGATTTCAACATTGCAACATTTAAATTGTATGTTTTTTGGACTGGCTTTAAAAATAAGTTTAAAGCATATACTCTCCCAAATGTGACCGAATTTTTCTACTCCCAGTTGGTGTTGCTTGGCAGTGCTCTCAGATAGATAAAAATGATGACGTCTGTGCCTATGCAGTTGAACATCTGGGATTGAAGCCATTTTGTAAGGTTGTAAAACCAAATGAGTCAGAAAATGATTGTTCAGTGAAAATGAACAAGGAGACCCATGTGTAGTCATTATTAATCGCCTAATGAAGCTGTTATTTAGAAGTTTATATTAACAAGGCTGTTGCTTTTAGTGGGGTACAAACAAATGCATATAAACAATTACGCCGCATTCACACGGGGCGTAAGCGTTGACGCTTCCCATTCACTTTTAATGGGTGACGTCAAGCGTTGGCGAACTGAATTGTGGATCCGTCGGCGCCGCGTCAGTGCCGTTGCTCGCGGCAGAAGTTGAACATTTCTCATCTTTTCAAGCGGCAACGCGTGCGTCAGCCAATCATATCGCCTTATGCAAATAACCTAGGCAGAGCCAGCCAATTACGTTTATGGAAGACCGGAGCTTGTGTTGCGGCCACAGTGATTGGCTGTTGGCCACGCTTCAGACAAGCCTTCCGTTAAGCGGAATTTCCTGTCAGGGAAATTTAGTTTGTGTTCTCCGATTGCCACAAAATAAATCTAAAATATCATCATGTAAAATCAATTAGTGTTCACACATGGCAATTTTCATTTCCACATTTTTGTGTGCATGTTTGTTTGTCTCTTGTCATACTTGTCTAAAGGAATAGGTCACCCAAATATAAAAAGTTACTAATTTACTCAACCTCACGCCATCTCAGAAGACATTTTTACAGATTTGTAACAACTGAGTAAATGATGACAGATTTTTGGGCGAACTTTCCCTTTAATACTTGTATCCCTGTAATACAAGCAAAATTATATTTTTGTCAGAGAAAAACAATTCATATTTAGCTACAAATACGTCACATATCAATGAAAAATTTCTCAATGAAATCAAAACTTGAATATTTAAATTTTTTTAATGGAATATTGCATTGTTCATTATCAACAATTTATTAGTGTCATTATTTTTCATTATTGTCATTTTTTTTTAAGTTGCAATGAAATTTAAATTAAAACTGTTAGTTGTTTTGGAATGTTGTTTTATTTTTGCAAATTACGTATCTGTGAGCTTCATTATTTTTATTTTAAATTCATGTGCCCTCATAATCTTTAACTCTTTTCTCACCAGCGTTTAAAAAAAATTTTCCCAGCCAGCGCCAGCATTTCTTCCGGGTTTTATAAGTTGGG